>NC_086108.1:69056606-69356606 GCF_963921235.1 Mobula hypostoma
GATGGTTTGCCTCTAAACTAGAAGGGCTCCAATATCCTCCGGAAGTTTGCTAGTGCTACTCAGGATGATGTGAAAGAGCAGAAGGATAGGAACCACAGCAGCAGGACAACAGATGGCAGAGATAAGGGCAATCATATCAGAACTGATGTAACTAGTAGAATGGATAGGGGAGAACCAGTGGATGTGGTATATTTGGATTTTCAAAAGGCTTTTGACAAGGTCCCACACAGGAGATTAGTGTGCAAACTTAAAGTACATGGTATTGGGGGTATGGTATTGATGTGGATAGAGAATTGGTTGGCAGACAGGAAGCAAAGAGTGGGAATAAATGGGACCTTTTCAGAATGGCAGACAGTGACTAGTGGGGTACCGCAAGGTTCAGTGCTGGGACCCCAGTTGTTTACAATATATATTAATGACTTAGATGAGGGAATTAAATGCAGCATCTCCAAGTTTGCGGATGACACGAAGCTGGGCGGCAGTGTTAGCTGTGAGGAGGATGTTAAGAGGATGCAGGGTGACTTAGATAGGTTAGGTGAGTGGGCAAATTCACGGCAGATGCAACTTAATGTGGATAAATGTGAGGTTATCCACTTTGGTGGCAAGAACAGGAAAACAGATTATTATCTGAATGGTGGCCGATTAGGAAAAGGGGAGGTGCAACGAGACCTGGGTGTCATTATACACCAGTCATTGAAAGTGGGTATGCAGGTACAGCAGGCGGTGAAAAAGGCGAATGGTATGCTGGCATTCATAGCAAGAGGATTCGAGTACAGGAGCA
Organism: Mobula hypostoma; assembly: GCF_963921235.1. NCBI lineage: Eukaryota > Metazoa > Chordata > Chondrichthyes > Myliobatiformes > Myliobatidae > Mobula > Mobula hypostoma. The sequence goes on from NC_086108.1 coordinate 69,057,388, forward strand.
GGGAGGTACTACTGCAGTGGTACAAGGCCTTGGTGAGACCACACCTGGAGTATTGTATGCAGTTTTGGTCCCCTAATCTGAGGAAAGACTCCATAGAGGGAGTACAAAGAAGGTTCACCAGATTGATTCCTGGGATGGCAGAACTTTCATACGATGAAAGACTGGATCGACTAGGCTTATACTCGTTGGAATTTAGAAGATTGAGGGGGGATCTTATTGAAACATATAAAATCCAAAAGGGATTGGACAGACTAGATGCAGGAAGATTGTTCCCGATGTTGGGGAAGTCCAGAATGAGGGGTCACAGTTTGAGGATAAAGGGGAAGCTTTTTAGGACTGAGATTAGGGAAAACTTCTTCACACAGAGAGTGGTGAATCTGTGGAATTCTCTGCCACAGGAAATAGTTGAGGCCAGTTCATTTGGCTATATTTAAGAGGGAATTAGATATGGCCCTTGTGGCTAAAGGGATCAGAGGTATGGAGGGAAGGCTGGTACAGGGTTCTGAGTTGGATGATCAGCCATGATCATACTGAATGGCGGTGCAGGCTCGAAGGGCCGAATGGCCTACTCCTGAACCTATTTTCTATGTTTCTATGTAACTCCATACACCAATCCTGGCCCTAAGTAATGGCAAGACTGAAAGGAAGGACAACAAAATACAATCTAATAAACACGGTGGAAGTGATAAGCTGAAATGTGTTTATTTCAATGCTACAAGTATTATGGGAGAGGAAGATGAACCTAGAGCCTGGATCAATATATGCAATTCTGATGTTATTGCAATTACAGGGACTGGTTGCATGAGGGACAAGACTGGCAACTCAGTGCTCCTGGATTTTGTTGTTTTAGATGTGATAGAGAGGGGTGTAAAAGAGGTGGGTAGGTTGCATCACTGATGGGGAGAATGTTACAGCAGTACTCAGAGAACATAATAGAGGGCTCATTCACAGAGGCAATTTGGTTGGAGCTCAAACATAATTAGTTTGTGCTATAGACCTCTAAGTAGCCATCTAAAGCTGGAGGAACATTTATGTAGACAGATTATGGAAAGGTGCAGAAACAACAGGATTGTCATAGTGGGGGATTATAATTTCCACAGTATTGATTGGAACTTCCTTAACACAAGACGCTTAGATGGGTGGGATTTCTTCAGTGCATCAACAGGGGTTCTTGAAACAGTGTATGGAAAGACCAACTACAAGAGAGAACATGCTTCGGGAAATCAGCCAGACCCCGTGACAAACCTGATAATGAGTGAACATTTTGGTAATACTGAATACAAATCACTATGTTTTAATGTACTTATAAGTACAATGTTATCCAAGGATAACATTGGATCTAGTGCAAATTGGAGAGTGCAAATTATGACAAGATAAGACAGAAGCTAAGGGGCATTGACTGGAAGCAGCTGTTGTCAGACAAGTCCATGTCTGGCATGTGGGAGTTGTTTAAATACCATCTGAGTAGCGCTCAGGGTTGCGTGTTCCGGTAAGGAGTATGGACAAGGATGTTAAGGTAAGGGAATCTTGGATGACCTGACAGCACCTAGATTTTATCAGGATGTAAAAGCATGCATGTGTAAAGTTTAGGAAGCTAAGATCAGACTGCGCCCTTGTGGAATATAAAGATAGCAGAAAGGTGCTCAAGCAGTAATCAGGAGTGAAATGTCCTTGGCAAACAGGATCAAGAGAAGTCACAGGTATTTTATATACTTAAATTAAGAAAAAAAGAGTAACTAAGTAGAGGGTAGGTCCATGCAAAGAAAAATGCTGAAATTTGTGCTTGGAGTCAGAGCAGGTGCTGAGGTGCCTAATGAGTACTTTGCATCAGTTTTACCTAGGAGGAGGATTTAGAAGATGGTCAAACATGATAATCTTCTGGGATATTTTGAGATTGAGGAGGAGGTAGTGCTGGTCTTCTAAAAAGCTTGAAGATGATAAAGTCTCCAGGGCCTGATTGTATATGTGCCAGAATATTGAAAGAAGCAGGTAAGGAGATTGTTGAGATATTGACAAAGATCTTTGTGTCCTCACAAGCAAAAGGTAATGTCCTGGGAGGCCGGAGAATAGTAAATGTTGTGCCTTTGTTCAAGGAGGGAAATAAGGGTAATACATGTAACTATATGCCAGTGATCCTCACATTAGTGTTAAAGAAGCTGTTGGAGAAGATGTTTAGGGATTGACATTATGCACATTTGAAAAGGCAAAGCCTGCTGAGGGACAGTAAACACGGCTGTGTGTGGGGCAGGTCATGTCTTACGAACTTGATTGAGTATTTTAAGGAGCTGCTGAAGATCATCAATGAAGGTAGAATAGTAGATGTTGTCTACACAGAGTTCTGTGAGCTGTTTGAAGAGGTTTCTCATGGTATGAAAGAGCAGACAATCGGAATCTTTTTTTAGGGTAGAAATGTGTCAGGTTAGAGAGGGATAGGTTAACACCGATGTGAGGGACAAGCTTTTTATGCAGAGAATGGTAGTTACTCGGAATGGGTTACCAAGGGTCATAGTGGAATCAGGTAGTTTGGCAGAGTTGGAAAGGTTTTTAGATAGACACGTGAATATGAAGAGAATAGAGGGATCTGAATGCTACACAGGAAGAGAACATTTGTTATAAACTGGCATCAAGATTGTACAATGTTATGGGCCAAATAGCCTGACCAGTGGTGTACTGTTCTATGTTCTATGCTCTTTAGTCTACAGCTAACAGACTCACTCGGGAATACCAGCTACAACTCTAAATTGGTAAACTGGTTTATTGCTGTCACGTGTACCATGATACAGTGAAAAACAGGTTTCCATCCCATTCACACTGATCAATTCAATAGAACAGTGCATTGAGGCTAGTTGTAGCAGAATGAACATAAGCTATGACAAACTGGTAGCCACTTTTACACTCTCTGAGAAGGCAAAAGAAGATTGGAAACAGATTACAGTAATGACACACATAAAAGTTGCTGGTGAACGCAGCAGGCCAGGCAGCATCTCTAGGAAGAGGTACGGTCAACGTTTCGGGCCGAGACCCTTCGTCAGGACTAACTGAAAGAAGAGCTAGTAAGAGATTTGAAAGTGGGAGGGGGAGGGGGAGATCCAAAATGATAGGAGAACACAGGAGGGGGAGGAATGGAGCCAAGAGCTGGACAGTTGATTGGCAAAAGGGATATGAGAGGATCATGGGTCAGGAGGCCTAGGGAGAAAGAAAAGGGGGACGTGGGAAGCCCAGAGGATGGGCAAAGCTCCTTCCCTCCCCCTCCTGTCTTCTCCTATCATTTTGGATCTCCCCCTCCCCCTCCCACTTTCAAATCTCTTACTAGCTCTTCTTTCAGTTAGTCCTGACGAAGGGTCTCGGCCCTAAACGTCGACCATACCTCTTCCTAGAGATGCTGCCTGGCCTGCTACGTTCACCAGCAACTTTAATGTGTGTTGCTTGAAATTCCAGCATCTGCAGATTTCCTCGTGTATAGCAATGACTGTTTGAGAAAGAAAATATGATAATCACAATACAAGCCTGGGTGTACCAATACCAGGACAGATTCAGCATGAGCAATGCCCTTCTGAAAAAGAATGTGCAATTTAGTTAATAAAATTTAACAAGTGCTAAGTTTTCTCAAGGAGTAGAATTTAGACAATAGATTAATGCATACATCGGTCACATGCGCAAGAGGCTGCCAGGAAATGTGATGGTGTGGAACCAAAGGCAGTAGTGGAATTAGTGGAAACGTGATACTCCCTGACATTAGGTTGTGGTGTGAGATAAGAATGCCAATGAAAAGCATACCTGCTATTACATTAAGAGAATGTTTTGTTCAGAGATAGATATGTGGAATTGGCTATTTGTGTACCTGCCAGCGAGAGCTCCACACATTGACTTTGTTGTGGGAGAAAAATAAAGCATGGGAATGAGAGACAGGGCTGGAGGATGTCTATAGTGGAAGTAAGTCTATGAAGGCCACGGTGAAATGTTATCATTTGCTCTGACATACTTGGAAAGGTTTTGAAAAACATGTATAATTATAGTTACTATCATTAATCTATATTTAATGGATGCATTGGTCTGTGTTAAATTTGGGGTTCATAACTGACCTTTCAAAACTTTTGTTTTTAAGGTTACTTAAACCGAAAGCAACACCCACGCACACGTGTAATTAATCATACATAAAGCCTCTCAGAAAAGTGATTAATTTCCATCCTGAGATTCATGATAATATCTGTAGTATATCCAAAATTGCTAAATATTGAGGCATATTATGTTAAGGTTGCAATGTATATTTAAATAGTTATTGTAGTTTTAGGTTTATTTGCATTTTAAGGGAAAACAGTACAGTATATTACTTGTGTAAGTGCCTTTAAAAATTGTGTGCTATGTGGCATGACTTCTGATACATTGTTGTTTTAGCGATTGAGTGCTGTTCAACTTTAAAAAGAATGCTCAAGTAAAAGAAAAATATCTTTACTTATTTTGCTAAACAGCAATATGGACACTAATAATAGCAACTGCCAGCAAGTACCAATGGTGCATATTCATTCATGATTTCACTTTGGCTTTAATGGTACACTGTGGAGAAAGTCTATAGCATGTTTCAATATTAAGCTCAATATTAAAATGATTACTATTAATTCAGGGTTTAGAGTAGACAGTAAATATGTTTTATGTAAAATATTAAAATCTGATCACAATCTTTGAGGAAAGTTTAAGAAGCAATTATTTAAATCACTTTACAATTAGTTGATTACTTTTTGAAGTGTAGTTATTATTCTGAATTTGAAAACATTGGCGACCATTTTGCACATACTAAGTTCACAGTAGGCAGCCGTCAATCCCAGGGGATCATGGGTTTGTGCCTCTGGTGGACTGTGTCCTCTCCAGGGTGCAAGCCTGGGCAGGAAGATTTGAAGAACCGGCTGTTGCCCATGCAGCGGGTTCCCCCTCTCCACGTCACTGAGGTAGTCCAAGGGAAGGTCAAGTGCCGTTACAGCTTGGTACCTGTGGTAAACCATATATATATATGTTGTAACTGGGTTACCTGTCTGGACTCGCCCCTCTGCTGACTGCCCCTATGGCTCCTCCCACAGAGCCCTGAATAAAGGCGATTGGGCCATGGCTCCTCCTCTCAGTCCAGGGGCAGACACTCAGCATGCTGGAGGTCACATTTTACTGCTAATAAAAACCTTTCAGTATTTAGTCTACTTCCAGTCTTTTGGAGTTATTGACGGTGCATCAATTTTATTAGCAGTAATTTTAAAGCATGAAATGGTCTCTGAGACCTGACAAGTTAGACCTCGACCCGCAAACACCTGAAGCTGGAAACAGTTTCGAACTCTGGCTGGCCTGTTTTGAATCATACCTAGAGGCGGTTGAAGTGACTGAGTCCACAGTGAAGCGCAGAGTTCTCCTTTCCAGGGTCAGTCCACGAGTCTACTCGATGATCAGAGACCAGCCAAGCTACGACAGCGCGATGAGCGCCCTCAAAGGACAATACCTGTGGCCGGTAAACACCGTCTACGCGCGGCATTGCTTAGCGACACGGCACCAGCGGCCCAGGGAGTCGAGTGCTGAGTTTGTCCGGGCACTACAGACACTCGTGCAGACCTGCCCCTGCCAAGAGCTGACGGCAGAACAGCATGCGGAGATCCTAGTGAGAGACGCTTTCGTCATGGGGACCAGGTCAGTGTATGTGCGCCAGCGGCTGCTGGAAAAAGCTGACCTTACCTTACGTTCGGTGATTGAACTGGCTGACACGCTGGAGGCCGCTCTGCACAACTCTGAGGCTCTCCAGGCACGCAATCCCCCGATGGCCTTGTGGGTGCCACAGACCCCGCAACCCGCCGGCAAATCGACCTCGGCTGCTGCCAGTTGCGAGTCCGCAAAGTGCTACTTTTGCAGACTGGAGAAGCACCCCCAGAAACGCTGCCCGGCCCGACAAGCTACCTGCTCCAGCTGCAGAAAGAAGGGCCACTTCGCCAAGGTCCGTAAGTCCAAACCGTGATTGGGATTGAGCAGCACCAAGTGCGAGACATGGGGGTTGCCATCTTGCCTGCCGCCATCTTCCCTGCACGCCGCCACCACATGTGAGACATGGGTGCGGCCATCTTGGTCGCCGCCACCTCACACCGCCTACGACCAACGGGTGCTCACGGGGCACCCCACTGCGCCGGACCAAGACCGCGACCCAACCCTGGCTTCCGTGACCCTCGACCAAAGCGCTCCCCACCAGATCACAAGGTCAATGATAGACATCCTGGTGGAGGGGCACAGGACAAGCTGCCTGTTTGACACAGGCAGCACAGAGAGTTTTATCCACCCGGACACGGTGCAGCATTGCGGACTCGTGATACGGCCGGTAAGTCAGAGGGTCACCATGGCTTCCAGGTCGCATACAACAGACATCCGGAGGGGTTGTGTAGTGATACTAGTGGTGCAGGGCACAGAATATCGAGACTTTACGTTACTGGTCATGCCTCAACTGTGTGCCCCTGTGCTAATGGGGCTCAACTTCCAGAGCCACCTGAAAAGCGTGACAATGGAGTATGATGGGCCCCTCCCACCAATTACTGTCGTAAATCCCCAGTTTTGTAGAGATATGTCACATACCCCGCTACTGACCACACACACACACCGACCTGCACATCCCACCCAACACCATGCCAACAGCCGCACTACCGACACCACTTGCGGCCTCTCCACCCTCAAGATCCCTCCCCCACCGCTGTTTGCCAAACTGACCCCTGACTGTAAACCTGTGGCAACTAAAAGCAGGAGGTACAGCGCGGGGGACAGAGCTTTCATTAAGTCGGAGGTGCAGCGGCTGCTCAGGGAGGGGTCATTGAGACAAGCACAAGTCCTTGGAGGGCGCAGGTGGTCGTTGTTCGGAACGGGGAGAAAAATAGGATGGTCGTGGACTATAGCCAGACCATCAATAGGTTCACGCTGCTCGACGCATACCCTCTACCCCACATTGCGGATATGGTCAATCAGATAGCATAGTACAAGACCTAAAATCCACTTACCATCAGCTGTCCATCCACCGGGAGAACCGCCCTTACACTGCCTTCGAGGCGGACGGCAGGCTTTATCACTTCCGGTGCGTCCCCTTTGGTGTCACGAATAGTGTATCTGTCTTCCAGAGGGCGATGGACCGGATGGTGGACAAGTGCCAACTGAAGGCCATGTTCCCATATCTGGATAACATCACCACCTGCGGTCACGACTGGCAGGATCACGACAACAACCTCCAAAAATTCCTCCAAGCAGCCAAAGCTTTCAATTTCACCTATAACAAGGACAAGTGTGTGTTTGGAACCACCCAACTTGCTATCCTTGGGTGTGTCGTGGAGAACGGAGTCATTGGCCCTGACCCCAACCGTATGCGCCTACTGTTGAACGCCCTCTTCCCAACATCCTCAGAGCCCTCAAGAGGTGCCTGGGCTTCTTTTCATATTACGCCCAATGGGTCTCTAACTACGCAGACAAGGCCCGCCCCCTGGTCAAGTCCACCACATTCTCCCTCTCAGCCGAGGCCCTCGCGGCCTTCAGCCGCATAAAAGGGGACAATGGAGTATGATGGGCCTCTCCCATCCCAGCAATGCATGCGGTGGATGAGGCCATTCCCTTCCAAGTAGAGATTGACGCCTCCGACTTCGCACTGGCTGCTACCCTCAACCAGGCAGGAAGACCAGTGGTGCTCTTCTCCCGTACCCTTCGAGGCCTTGAAACTCGGCACTCCGCAGTGGAGAAAGAGGCCCAGGCCACAGTGGAAGCTATTAGGCACTGGAGGCACTATCTCGCCAGCAAAAGGTTCACCCTGCTAACTGACCAGCGCTCAATCGCATTCATGTTTAATAATCAGCAGCGGAGCAAAATCAAAAATGATAAAATTCTGAGGTGGAGAATTGAACTCTCCACCTACAACTATGACATCATGTACAGGCCTGGGAAGCTCAACAAGCCCTCTGATGCCCTATCCCGGGGAACGTGCGCCAGCGCGCAGATCGACCGGCTATACGCCCTACATGTAGATCTTTGCCACCCGGGAGTCACCCAGTTTTTCCACTTAGTGAAAGCCCGGAACCTGCCTTACTCCCTTGAGGAGATCAGGGCGATGACCAGGGACTGCCAAGTCTGCGCAGAGTGCAAACTGCACTTCTGCCGACCAGAAAAGGCACAACTCATCAAGGCCACCTGCCCCTTTGAGCAACTGAGTGTTGACTTTAAGGGCCCCCTTCCCTCCACCGACTGCAATGTGTACTTTCTGAACGTTATCGATGAGTACTCGCGGTTCCCCTTCGCCATCCCCTGCCCCGATACCACTACCACGTCAGTTATAAAAGCCCTGCGCAAGCTCTTCACTCTGTTTGGATACCCATGCTATATCCACAGTGACAGAGGGTCCTCGTTTATGAGTGACGAGCTGCGCCAATATCTACTGGCTAGGGGAATTGCAACTAGCAGGACCACGAGCTATAATCCCCGGGGGAATGGACAGGTAGAGAAGGAGAATGGCACAGTGTGGAAAGCCACACTCTTAGCCCTCAGGTCAAAGGGACTGCCGGTCTCCCGCTGGCAGGAGGTCCTTCCCAAGGCACTCCACTCCATCTGCTCCCTGTTATGCACATCCACCAACGCCACCCCTCATGAGCGGCTCTTTTCTTTTCCCAGAAAGTTGACCACTGGGACCACCCTACCATCTTGGCTGACGTCCCCAGGGCTAGTGCTGCTCCGAAAACATGCGAGGTGCAATAAATACTCCCCGATCGTCGAGAGGGTTCACTTACTTCATGCGAACCCCCAGTATGCCTATGTGGTTTTACCTGATGGGCGGGGGGACACGATCTCCATCCGCGACCTGGCGCCCGCAGGAGCACCGGGCCCTTACCCTGAACACTCCATGGTGACTATTAACCCCGTATCCACCGATATATATACCCACCAGACACTGCGCACTCCAAGCCCTACACAGACACCACACGACACTCCCATACCAGGCACGATGCACATGCACGAGGGATTAACAACGCCTAACGTGCTGGCACCTCAAGTCAGGCCGGGGCCAGCACAACCACTGTCACCGGTGCTACATAGATCACAGCGACGGACTCGACCGCCTGACAGACTTGACCTGTATATATACTTGTTTTAAATATTGTCAGTCACTTCACCCCGCGGGACTCTTTTTTAAAAAAAGAGGGGTGAATGTGGTAAACCATATATATATGTTGTAACTGGGTTACCTGTCTGGACACGCCCCTCTGCTGACTGCCCTCTGTCCTCCCACAGACCTCTGAATAAAGGTGGTTGGGCCATGGCTCCTCTTCTCAGTCGAGGAGCAGACACTCAGCATGCTGGAGGTCACATTTTACTGCTAATAAAAGCCTTTCAGTATTTACTCTACTTCCAGTCTTTTTGAGTTATTGATGGTGCATCAGTACCAGTGTCATCACAGAGGTTGCCAGAGTGAAGTTGTAAACAACATCAAACTGCCTTAGGGACCCCGGCTCCGGATTTCTTCCTTGGGGTTTACTCCTGAAGCCTTTCCCATGAGTGGGTATGACCGCAAGGCAGCAGAGGTTTAGAATCAGAGTATTCCTTTTCCTGGGCAGGCTGTCGCCCAAGGCTGACCAGCCCCACCTACACAAAGCAACTGATTTTGAGGCGCCTGTGGTCTGCCTTTGCCTCTTCTCTTGTCAGTAGAGACAGTTCCGTCGGGCCTAGTAGCTCAGCCATACGTGAAGGTCAAGAGTTGGACTTGGTTGTCAAAGGCTGTTAGAGATGCACGCCATTTGGAGCACTTGATAGGTAGTGGGAGCTTATCCCCATTACCACCCCCCGCTATGACAACCATAGGAACCAAGTTCATACAGGTAACAAATACATAAAATGAGCAACATTTTTGCCAGGGTTGGTGGAGGAAAAGAACTGACAGTATTTTTTTTAAGATGGGGAATTTCTCAAACCAACTGAACAGGAACATAAATTTAAAGAAGTGGCGATGCTTCTTGGTTTATTAAACTGCATTTGGTGCATTTAGAAAATCTTTATTACATGCTAACAGTGTTGCATATTCAAGCTAAGCACAGATTAGCTTGTTCTTGATTTCTTTGAGTTGCCTTGAAACAACATTGCAAAGGGCATGCTGCTCATAAACTTCTTTCATGTGAAATGATCCAAGTTTGCAAATCATGACATGATGTTGGATTTACAGACTTTGTAGTCTGGAGAAATTGCTATCCTATCAGTAATCCCACTCTTTCAGGAGCATTCGAGAACAGGGGAAATTGCAAATGTCTTGCTAGTTGTGAGCCGGTCCAGCACCATTCTATCTGTTTACTAAAAAGAATTTTCATGGTTCAGGTCTCTGAAATTATTCCTTTGTCTCAAACTTGCAAAGTGGATGGAAAATGCTCATCCTTTTTTTTGCAATTAGAGAAATTCCGTGACCTAGGAATACAAGATTCTTTACCCAAAAAGATGAGAAACTTTAGAATTTGTTAAAATAGCACTCCAATAATCCAACACCCAAATACTTGGAGTGATATCAGTTCAATATCTGACCCACTCATAACTACAGTGTGTGAGCCAAAAGCCCAGGCTTCAAGCAAGATCTGCAGCTGGAGACAGGGTCCAGAGTCCATGTACATACCACATAACCTCTGGGTTCACCAGAAAATTTATCAAACCACAGAGTGATGTGAAAAAAATAATGAAAATTAAGCGTGTTTGGGTATTATTTTAAAAGTAACTTCCAATAATCTCTGCTAGTATGGAACCACAAGTCTCAAGTATGCCGATTTTTTGAGATTTTACTGTATTAGAATGAGAAGTTGAAACAAAAGGATTTACAGTAAATGAGCAAAGAGGAAACTCGAATGGAGCATGAATATAATCATAGAATATTGGGCAGAAGGCCTGTTTTAAACATAGAACATAGAGCACAGCGCAAGCCCTTTCACCCACGATTTTGTGCCAACCTTTTAACCTATTCCAAGATCAATCTAATGCTTCCCTCCTGCATAAGCCTCCATTTGTCTGCCATCCATGTGCTTATGTAAGAGTCTCTTAAATGCCCATAATGTCTCTGCTTCTACCACCATTACGTGCACCTACCACTCTTTGTGTTAAAAACAACTGCCTTCGACATCCCCTGAACATATTAAAGTTATGCCCCATTGTATTAGCTATTCCTGCTCTGGGAAAAAGTCTGGCTATCCACTCAATCTATGCCTCTTATCATCTTGTACATCTCTATCAAGTCACCTCTCATCCTCCTTCACTTCAACAAGAAAAGCCCTAGCTTATTCACCTTTTCCTCTTATGACATGCTCTCTAATCCAGTCAGCATCCTGCTGAATCTCCTCTGTATTCTCTCTCTCTCTCTGGAGTTTCCGCATCCTTCCTATAATTGAGGCGACTAGAACTTCACACAATAAGCTAGGTGTGGTCTAACCAGAGTTTGATAGAGCTGCAACATTACCCCACAACTCGTGAACTCAATGCCCACACTAATGAACACTAACGCATTAAGCCCATGTGGTTTTGGTGCCATATTGCCTCAGCGGTCCCCTAATGGCCTGAGTTTCTGAAATGCAGTCTCTAAAGTTTTGCATAGTGAGTAGATGGACAAGAAAATTAGTTTAAAAGAGCTTGTAGCAGTTAAGGCATTGGTAAATTGTTAAAAATGTGGAGGAACAGTAATTAGTTGTTCATTTTTGTATCATTTGTTCAGTTATGTGAGTTAAAAAATAAAATGTACAGTTGTTACACAGTGTACGCCTGCTAATTGTACTAGTGTTAATAGATAAGCAGCAGACAGAAGTCCAATTGGCTAGATTCCACTAGAATAAACATAGCTTGTACAAAGCAAACAAAGTCCACAAAATATCCCATCAATAGAGAGCTATAATGTTTGAAAAGACTGTTAGAACTGTTCCATTCTTCCAGAAACTTGGACTTATCCTACTTTCATTGGGAAAATATATTTAATTTATAGTTGGGTTGTTATAGCTGGAGGTGGTAGTGCAGATAAGTTCCCACTATCTATTAAATGCTCCCATTGGCGTGTGCCTCAAATAGCCTCTAACAACCAAGTCCTGGCCTTCACATGCAGCTTAGCAACTAAGCTTGGTGGAATAGTTTCTACTGAGAGGAGAAGGGGCAAAGGCAGTTATATTGGCACCTTAAAACCAGTTGCTTCAGGCGGATGGGGCTTGTCAGCTGTGGTTGGCAGCTCATCTGGGAGAAGATGATATCAAACCTCCATTACCTTGCAGATATACCTAATCAAGGGAAAGGCTTCGGGAGTAAATCCTGAGGAACTATCCGGAAATGGAGTCCCGAAGGCAGTCCTACGTTGAGTTCAATGCTGACTCGCAACTCCTGCAATGCCACTAGTATCAGTCCCTGCCACTCGAAGTACCTCAGACAGCAGGCAGGGGATATGGAAATGGAAGTGGGTGAAGCAGAGCCAGAGGACCAGGGGCCACGGCAGGATAAGCCACTGCATGGGATGTACTATCACCAGATATCACAGGTGGCTGACATAAGAAAGTCCTACCAATTGCTGGAAATGGCAGGGCTGAGGTACAGCACAGGGGCACTGCTCATGGATGCACAAGAACAGGTGCTGAGCACAAGAGCCAAAGAAGCAGGGGTCGATCACACCAGACAAGACCCAAGATGCAAACTGTGCAAGGAATCCGCTGAAACCATCCTGCACATAGTAGCAGGGTGTAAAGTGCAGGGAGGGACAGCACACACTGAACGGCATAACCAAGTTTCAGGATTTGTGCACAGGAACATTTGGGCTGAGTATGGACTGGACACTCCCAAGTCCAAATGGGAAACTCCCGAGAAGGTAGTGGATAATGACAGAGCTAAGATCCCGTGGGACTTCTAAATACCGGCTGATAAGCAACCTGACATAGTAATACTGGACAAGGAACAGAAGAAAGCAATAGTAATAGATGTGGCAATCCTGAATGACAGTAACATCAGGAAGGAAGAATATGAGAAGCTGGAGAAATACCAGGGCTTGAAAGAGCAGATAGAAAGGATGAGGAAGGTTAAAGTCACAGTAACCCCGGTGGTGATAGGAGCACTTGGAGCTGTGACACCTCGAATGGGAGAGTGGCTCCAACATATCCCGGGAACAACATCTGAGATCTTGGTCCAGAAGAGTGCACTACTAGGAACAGCAAGGATACTGCGCTGAGCCCTCAAGCCAAGCTCCCAGGCCTCAACCCCAGGTTGAGGGGAAAATACACATACACACCACCCATAAGGAGTGAGGGAAAAATTTTATATATATATGTTGGCGCACGGCCAGGTGGTTAAGGCGTTCGTCTAGTGATCTGAAGGTTGCTAGTTCGAGCCTTGGCTGAGGCAGTGTGTTATGTCCTTGAGCAAGGCACTTAACCACATATTGCTCTGCGACGACACCGGTGCCAAGCTGTATGCATCCTAATGCCCTTCCCTCAGACAGCATCGGTGGCATGGAGAGGGGAGACTTGCTGCATGGACAACTGCCGGTCTTCCATACAACCTTACCCAGGCCTGTGGCCTGGAAACCTTCCAAGGCCAAGGCGCAAATCCATGGTCTCACGAGACTAACGGATACCTATGAATGATGATGAAATACACACACACACACATATATATATACCCAAATTGGGAATCTTCAAAGTTTGTTTAGTATGGGTGCTCAATGAAAAGGAAGCTGTTCTGCAAAGGGCCATACAAAATTCATTGTGGAACTGCTATTTACTACTAAAATTAAAATTATTTAGTAGCAGTTCCCATTTATAATGATAGTTATGAAACCTTTTTCTCCCTTTTAGTTTAGAATTAGCACCAAGTATGCTAAAACATCCAAGACCATAAACATTGCCTCCACAGAAACGGAGCTTTGCCTGAACCCAGCTGCTATCTATTTCTGGGCAATCCTTTAGGATCTGAGGATGGCTTACTTCCACTCTAGTTTGGTTGTTATGAAATGGCTAGTGAGGCCAATGTGGGAATCAATGATCCCTCACAAATGGGGCAGGGTGGGCAGTTAAGAACTCTGTGAGACTCTTTGTTCCTTTTGTCACTTAAACGTCACTTTTGTGCCCACTGGTGCATGGCCCTGCAGTTCTTGACACTATCCCAAATGTTCCTTCTCCATTTGGAGCAGTTACAGGCCAGAGGTTCCTAGGAGTCAATGAGTTTGTTACACTGTACAAAGAAGAGTTGAGCAAATTTGAGCCTACTTCTCAACCTTCCAGCAATATCCTACCATAACAGATAATGAAATAGAGCACATGCTTCGGAATCTATACCTTCTCATTAATGAGTTAAAGATATTGCTCAGCACTTTATTCATTACATATGGCAATGGTACCATGCAATTAATTTACTGTATCAGCTGTAGCTCCATAATATTTATAAGCAACGAGGTTCAGGAACATTGCTGAAGGAAATGGGAGCTGGAAAGGGAATATGTGACAGTGGTGGAATGGGGAGTGGGAGGGAAGTCAAGGGGCAAGTCAAGCTAAGCTGAACAAGGTTAAAATACTATAAAACTTCTTTTAAGTATAATGTATGCACTCCTCTGATAGGTGAACTTCATAATCAGTATCTAAGGGTACCTAAAGGAGGTCCATGAGCCAGTCCTCATCAGGTGTACAGGGTCAGTAATTTTACCTTCCTCAGATTCTCATTTCAGAGAATCTGTCCTGGGCCTAGCACATAAATGCAAGTAGGAAGAAAGCATGGTAGCACCTCTACTTCCTTAGAAGTTTGCAAAGATTCAGCATGACATCTAAAACCTTGACAAACTTCTATAGATGTATGGTGGAGAGTATATTGAGTGGTTTCATTATGGCCTGGTATGGAAGCACCAATGCCCTTGAGTGAAATATCCTACAAAAAGTAGTGGATACAGCCCAGTCCATCACGGGTAAAGCCCTCCTCTCCACTGAGCACATCTACTCGAGCACTGGTGCAGGAAAGTGGCATCCAGGCCACGCATTCTTCCTACTGCTGCGGTCAGGAAGAAGGTACAGGAGCCTCAGGATTCAGATTCAGAGACAGTTATCACTCCTCAACCATCAGGCTCTTGAACCAGAGGGGGTAACTTCACTCGCCCCATCACTGAACTGTTTCCACAACCTATGGACTCACTTTCAAGGACTCTTTATCTCATGTTCTCAACACTTCTTGTTTATTTATTTATTATTATTATTATTTTATTTCATTTTGTCTTTGCCTGTCTTGTTGTCTTTTGCATATTGGTTGTTCTTCGTTTTGTTGGGCATGGTCTTTCATTAATTCTACTGTGTTTTTTTTCAATTTACTGTATACGTTTGCAAGAAAATGAATCTCAGGGTTGTATATGGTGACATATATGTACTTTGATAATACACTGACTTTGAATGTTGAAGTTTGGATTCAGGGGAGGAGGCAGTACAAGTAGGGACACAGCCACTCCAATAATAGAGTCCCAAACACATAATCACTATGTAACAACATGGTTACACTGTATGCCACCACTGAAGCTAGTAAATTGAAATGCACTTGCGCTAGTATTGTCACAGATTTGGGCAGTTCCTTTTTGGCTTACTTTCCACCGTTTCTAAAACATTCTGCTTCAGCTTCTAATACCTACAACTTTATAAAAACTTAAGAAACAGGAATAGAAGCTGGCCTATGCCCCTTGAACCTCAACTGCTGTTATATCTGAGTATTTGCTTCAACACCATTTTCTTAACTGATTCCCATAATCTTTGATTCTCTAGTCCAAAATCCTTTCATCTCAGTTTGAGTATACTTTCATTAACATCCATAGTTCCCTTGTTGCCCTGAGACAAAAACTTCTTATTTCAGTCTTAATTGGGCAACTGCTCATCTTGAAACTCACCAACTGGGGGATGTATCTTCACAATATCTACCCTGTCCAGCCCCTACAATACATTTTTATACAATCACCACTTATTCTTATCAAATCAAGAGAACAAGCCAAATTTACCCAATCATTTCTCTTAATGTCAATGCCTATATCCTAGGAATTAATCTGGTAAACCTTTGTTGATTTGTTCCAGGGTAGCTATGGCCATTTTTAAACTAGGGTACCGAAACAATACACAGTGCTCTTGATATGACTTTACTGAAACCCTGTTCAGTTGTCCCCTCTTCTCCTCACTACTATAAGGGAGGAGTTACAGGAGCCTGAAGACACACACACAATGTCTTAGGAACAAGTTCTGTCCCTCTGCTATCAGATTTCTGAGTGATCCATGAGCTCAAGAACATTACATTACTATTTTGTACCATGTATTGATATTATTGTTTATTGTAACTTATCTTAATTGTTTTATGTCTTGCATTGTACTGTGCCCCAAAACAACAAATTTCATGACACATGTCAGTGATAATAAACAAATGAATCTCTCTGAAGCTCAACATTGATTAGTCTTGCACCATTTAATCAATATCTCGCTTTTCTATTTTTCTTGCCAATGTGGCTAGCCTCTCATTTTCCCACATTATATTCCATCTACCATTTACTGACTCACATATTTAATGTCTCCCTTACAGACTTCATGTTTCCTCAGAAATAATAATTTCAATTCTCATTGTATTGTCAGAACACTACCGTATGTTCCTTCCTACATTTGCTAATAACACGAACATAGGTGGGAGAACATCAAAGGACACGGTATCAAAGGTTACGTGGAGAAGGCTAGGGAGTGGGGCTGAGGAGGGGAGAAAAGGACCAGCCATGATTGAATGGCAGAGCTGACTTGATGGGCCAAATGGCCTAAAGATCATATGGTCTTATGGGCATGTTGCGATGGAGGTATTTGGACTCTGTAATAGGATATAGGTAATTTAAGAGGGTGGACAAAAGTTTGGTAAATGGGGTTTAATGTAGAAAAGTGTGAGGTCAGGCATTTCCACAGGAGGAATCAAAAGGCAGGCATTCATCTCAATGAAAGAGAAAACAGTGGAGCACAGAGGTTCAAATGTATGAAACATAAAATGTTGGTATGCAGGAACAGCATGTAGTCAGGAAGGCAAATGCAATATTGGCATTTATTGCAATTTTAGAAAAGGGGTAGTACTATTACATTGGAACACGGTGCAGTGAGGCCACACTTGGAGTACTGTACACAGTTTTGGTCCTCTTATTTAAAAAAAAGTACTGTGATTTGAGACCGTCCAGAAAAGACTCATTGGGCTAATACCTAAGGTGAGAAGTTTGCCCTATCATAAATAGTAAAAAAGTTAGATCTGTATTCTTTGGAGTTTGGAAAAATGAGGTGTGATTCTGCTGAAATATATAAAACCCTCAATGGGCATGATACAGTTGATGTTTCCACTAGTGGGTGGGCAGGGACACTCTATTTGGCAGGGGAGACTTGTGGTTGTGAAACAATCACAGGTTCTGGGGTCCCCTCCATGGTGGTTGTGGGAGTTGACTCTGGGACTGCAGGAAGTGGTTCTGACTCAAACACGAGGAAATCTGCAGATGCTAGAAATTCAAGCAACACACATAAAAAATGCTAGTGAAGGCAGCAGGCCAGGCAGCATCTATAGGAAGAGGTACAGTTGACGTTTCGGGCCGAGACCCTTCGTCAGGGCTAGTCAGGTTCTGACTAGTGGTTGATGATCAGTAATGAGGGTAAATTCTCTCCCATGCGAGGACTGGTTGAAATGTTTTACACGTCAAATGAGACTGAAGGCCTGTCTGTTGATCTGTGCATAACTTTTTTCCGCACCTGTAAGGGAATTTGATACAAAGGCTGCATCTACAGTATGCCATAAGGCAAGGCATCACAGGCAAGCTTTATTGGACATTGTGGATCTTCATGTGTGAGTACAGTGTATGATGTCACCATTTCCTATACCTTTTGGAAAACCACCTCACACAGCTTTGTCCATTGCCTTTTTTCCCCAATCTGTAGTAATGAGTTCAAGGGGCGGAGCACAGCAGCCAAGTTGGCAGAAACCTGTTATAGTAATTGACAAATACTCAAAAGGACCGTAACTGTGACACGTCCTTTGGCCTTAGGGCATCCACCACTACTTGAATTTTCTAAGCACACTTGCTTTATCTTGTGTGTCAATGGTGTGACCACAGTAAGTGATGCTTGGTTTATAGAATTCACATTTGTTACATTATGCTCTGAACCCATAGCTTTCCAATCTTTTTAACACTGTTTTGAAATTTTAGAGATGTGCCTTGTCATTCTTACCAGTGACAATGATGTCATCCAGATAACAGTGAGTGCCTGGGCAGCCTTGCAGTACCTGGTCCATTACTTTCTGCCAGAGTGCAGGTGCAGTTGTTACTCCAAAAATAAGTCCATTATAGCAGCAAAATCCTTTGTGAGTGTTTATGTGAGAAACACTTTGGACTCTGCTTCCATCTCCATCTGTAGACAGGCCTCACTAAATCCACATTGCTGAAGTGCTTCCCTCCAGAAAGCTTTGCAAAGACATCCTCTATCTTGGGCGGAGGGTATTGATCTACTTTCAGTACTGAGTTGATAGTGACCTTAATATCACCACAGATCCTGACAGACCCATTCTTCTTGATTACTGGGACCACTCACATTACCCTTGGGCTCCACTCAACCTTGGAAAGAATTCATTCATCTGCCATTGTCATGGTCCAGTCCGTGAAGTCCGCATTCCGGTTCACAGTACGGTCCATCGACCCTTGCTCCAGGTTTTCCTGTCTACCCTGTTTCTGTTACTGTTGAGCACTAATTGAGGCAGCTGATTCTCATTGGGGCTGGCTGCATAAATACCTCCAGAGATCAGGGCATGGCTGCTGGATTGTTCTTGTCCTTACCCCTTGTATCCCTTCCCCTGCCTTCTGTTTACTCGCCTTGCATTGCCTGAAGCCTTGCCTTGTCTTGCTGGTAACTCTCGCTTCGTCTCGCCTGAAGTCTTGTCTTGGAGCCACCCTGTACCTAGCTCCCTTCCTGTCCCTTGCCTCCATCAGGTAAACCAGGCCAGATTGCAGTTATCCTACGGTGGGTCCTGTCCCTTCCTGTCCCTTGCCTCCATCGGGTAAGTCAGGCCAGATTGCCATTACCCTGCAGTTGGTTCTCTCCCTTCCTGTCCCTTGCCCCCGTTGCATAAGCCAGGCCAGATTGCCGTTACCCTGCAGTGGGTCCTGTCCCTTCCTGTCCCTTGCCTCCATCGGGTGGAGATCTGTGCCCTGCCCAGGTGATCCGCGCCTTGCCCAGGAGCACCGCACCCTGCCCAGGAGGAGCTTCAAGACCCCAAGCCTCAAGTCTCTAGTCTCAAGTCTCTGGTCTCCTGCCTCGCCTCAAGTCTCAAGCCTGAAGACTCCAGCCTCGTCCTGCCTGCCAGCCAAGTCACATATTGCCTAGTTCTGGGGTCCAAGCCAGAGGCAAAACCCATGTTCTGGGTCCTTGTCCAGTCTCTGGCTTGGAGTTCAAGCCCTGGCTCCTAGCTCTCTTGTCCTGTTCTGGGTTCCTGGTTTTCATGTCCATGTCCTGGCCCTCACCCTGTATCCTAGTCCTGTCCCTAGTACTACAGTGTCTGTGTTCTGCACTTGGGTCCGTTCCCAGACACCTCAGTACGACAGCCATGCTATCTGGCTCACTTTTTACTTTATCATGGATGGTATGAGGAACCAGATGGGCTTTGTAAAGCTTGGGTGTGGCATTTTCATTTAATGCTAGTTTACCCTTTATATATTTTAGTTTTCCAATGCCATCTATGAACACTGTTGTGCCATTATCCAGTATCTTTCTTAATTCACTTCCAGTTGACTCCGTTGCAGGGGGTGGGGCATGCAAATTGTGGATGAATATCCAATCAAGTTGTAGTTGTCTCGGCCAATCACGTCCTCACAATGCCGGCCCTCCTGTTTTTACCACATATAAGCCCAATATGGCATTTCACTGTTACGAATGCAATTCCCACAGGAATTGTCTTTTCTCCAGTATAAGTTCTGTAGGCTTCAGTCCAGCATCTTTGAAGTGCTTTTCAAACTCATTTTGTACAATGACTGCAACAGCCAAGGTAATGTCCAATTCAATTTTAATTAATTTACTGTTCACTTCTGGTGTAAGCTATATTGCTCGTCTATTATTAGTTTTCACATTGTAAATCTTAAGGCTACCTAGAGCTGAGTCACTCTCACCACTATCAGAGATTTCTTCAACATCATGCATATTAGTGCTCCTTTTGAAACTGCCACTTGATTTTTTTATCTTTTTCTCTTCCTTGCACAGTCTATTTATTTTTGTCTGTCCAACATGCTCCTTGCATGTGTCCTAGTTGGTTGAATTTTCTCTAAGTTTTGCCTTTAAATCTACATTGGTCTGGTATATGTGAGTATTTACCATAATGGTAACACAATCTGTTCACTCTGATTAGATGATGCAAGTTTGTTCATGCTCACTTTCATTCCTGGCTGCAACTTGCATGTCTCTGGTTGCTGTTTGTACAGCAATTCCAGCTGCTCTTTTAAATATGAGTTGTGCTTCAGTTAGGGGTAATTCTTGAATGTTTTCTTGTAAGATTCCACAAACTAAATGATCACTCGGTGCATCATTAAGCTCATTACTGAAATGACAATGCTCAGCAAATCTCTTCAATTTTGCCATGAACACTGAAATGGACTGACCTTCCTTTGTATTCACTTATGAAATCTAAAGCATTCTGCAATCAACAATGGTTTCAGTTCTAAGTGTT
Organism: Mobula hypostoma; assembly: GCF_963921235.1. Lineage (NCBI taxonomy): Eukaryota > Metazoa > Chordata > Chondrichthyes > Myliobatiformes > Myliobatidae > Mobula > Mobula hypostoma. The sequence goes on from NC_086108.1 coordinate 69,078,097, forward strand.
CCTGTATTACTTTCACAATATCAGCAAAGTTCATTTTGGCTGGTTTGGTTAGAGTAGTCAAACTTCTCAGCAAACTGTGTGCATTCCTATCTATTACATTCAGCAAAACTGGCATTTGCTTTTCATTGGCTATGTCATTTGCTTCAAAATGCTGCCCAATTCATTCAGTGTACAAAGTCCAGTTACCTGTTGTGAAATTGAATGTGACGTCACCAGTCATTTCTGCTTTTTTTCCCTATTATTACCTCCTGGTACTCACTGTTAATGAACCCATGAAGTTCGTCCGTTCTTGTCGTTTTTATTAACACCAGCATTTTCTCTTGCAAAGAAAATAAATTTGTTGCATTTTTTAAAAACTTGAACATCTCATTGCACTTTTTAAAACTCAAACGTCTTGTTGCACTTCAATAGGTCAGCTTGTGTTCATTTTAATATTTAATTGTTGCCACTATTATGTTTTGTAACTCCAAAACTAACGGAAAGAAAAATACGGGAAAACCAGGGATAAACATTTTGTTTTTATTTTAAGTGAGGCATACAATTATGATGTGGTGGCATAATGACATATGCCATTCAGGTACTTTTAAATATAACACATAATGAATTATTTAAACAAAGAGTCTAGCACCAGGGGTGCGCAGCCTCAGAATAATGGTGAATTTAGTACAGAGATGAGGAGGAATTTCTTTAGCCAGAGTTCAGGAATTCTGTGGAATTCACTACCACTGATGGTTGTGGAGGCCAAGTCCTTGAGTATAATTAAAGTGGAGGTTGATGGGCTCCTGATTATTCAGGGTCCCAAAGGTTATAGGGAGAAGGTAGGAGAATGGGATTGAGAGCGATAATAAATCAGTCATAAAGGAATGGCAGAGCAGACTCAATGGGCTGAATAGACTAATTCTGCTCCAGTACCTTATGGTATTATGATCTTATGATTTTGTATGGGTCCCTTTATTACCATACTAATAATGGACTTCTGCCTTTTCCCAATGCAGATGTGAGACTAACCTCCTTGGAGTTCCTTGTTCTCCTTCTTTTCCTTCATCCTTTTAATAGCAGCATTGTACTTATAGTTTTCTGGTCTACTAGGATCTTTCTAAAAACTTCAGTATGAATGCGCCCCGTCAGCTATACGAGGAGAGCCCAACATTATTCTATATTGCAAAAGCCAGAACTAACCACCCAATATAGGTCTGCGCCAGACTCCACAATGGAAGAAAAAACATTGTCAAGTAGACAGAGATCTTGGGTTCAGTGGATGATTTGTCTAATGTTTAAAATAAAATGATCACAAAATGCAACCAGGCTGTAAAAAATGCTTTCTTCACTGGGATATTAGTATTGCATATGTAGAACCTTGAAGTTGTAGATGAGTACATTCCCACAAAATCATTCAGCCTTCCCCAACCAGAAGCCTTTGATGAACTACCAGATCCACAATCTGCTGAGGGGCAGATCAGTGGCTTTCAGGTCTGGAGGCCAAGTAAGAGGTCCAGGTATGATCTCTGGAAAGCCATCTCACAGGCAAAGTGGCAATTCCAGACTAAATTTCAATCAATGAATGACATTCAACATCTGTGGCAAGGCTTGAATGCTATTACCTCTTACAAAGTGAAATCAAGTGAGATAGATGGCAGCAGGGCTTTACTTCCAGATGAGCTCAAAGCCTTCTACGCTCGCTTGACTGTCAAAAGATGGATTCATGAATTCCCACCCCGACGACCCTGAGATTTCCCTGCTGACATGACAGCACCCTTCAGGAGGGCGAACCCATGGAAAGTCTCCAGTCCAGATGGGGTACCAGTGCTGATCAACTGGTTAGATATCTTTAACCTCTTGCTTCGGCAATCTGAGGTACCCACCTGCTTCAAGCAGCCTTCAATCCTACCATTGTCTCAAAAGCACAATTGTTCGGTAGCACTTATATCCACTGTGATGAAGTGTATTGAGAGGTTAGTGATAAAGCACATAAACTCCTACCTGAGAGGTGACTTGGATCCACAGCAATTTGCATACTGGCACAACAGGTCCACAGCTGATACCATTTCCATAAGACAAAGGAGCAGAAGTTGGCCATTCGGCCCATCGAGTCTGCTCCGCCATTTCATTGGCTCTTCAGTCAACTCTGGAACATCTGGACAGCAAAGATGCACACATCAGGATACTCTTTATGAACTACAGCTTGGCATTCAATACTGCTATCCCTTCAAAGCTAATCAATAAGCTTCAATACCTCCTTGTGCAATTGGATCCTCGATTTCCGCACTTACCAACCCCAGTCAGTTCAGACTGGCAACAACATCTCTTCCTTAGTCACCATCAGCACAGGTGCACCACAAGGCTGTGTGCTTAGTCCCCTGATCTACTCTCTTTACACTTATGATTTTGAGGCTAAGCACAACTCTAATGCCATACTTAAGTTTGCTGATGACAACACTGCTGTTAGCCAAATCAAGGGTGGTGATCAATCAAATTATAGGAGGGAGATTGAAAATCTGGCTGAGTCACAACAACAACCCCTCTTTTAATGTCAGCAAGACCAAGGAGCTAATTATTGATTTCAGGAGGAGGAAACCAGAGGTCCATGAGCCATTGGGGGATCAAAGGTGGAGAGTGTTAGAAATTTTAAATTTCTCGGTGTTATTATTTCCGAGGACCTGTCCTGGGCCCAGCATGTGAGTGCTATCCTGAAGAAAGGACAGCAGCACCTCTACTTCCTTGGGAGTTTGCAAAGGTTCAGCATGTCATCTTAAACTTCAACAAACTTCTAGAGGTGTGTGGTGCACAGAATATTGACTGGTTTTATCATAACCTGGTATGGAAACACCAATTGCCAATTGAATGGAAATCCTATAAAAAGTAGTGGTTACAGCCCTGGCCATTATGGGTAAAGCCCTCCCCGCCATTGAGCATATCTTCACAAACCGCAGTTACTCATCATCAGGAACCCCCGCCATCAAGAATAAGGTACAGAAGCTTCAGGACTCACACCACCAGATTCAGGAACAGTTATTACCCCTCAACCAGTGGGGATAACTTCACTCAACTCTTCCCACAGCCTATGGACTCACTTTCAAGGACTCTTCATCTTGATATTTCTTGCTTATTTATTATTATTATTATTATTATTATTTGTTTTATTCTTTATATTTGCACAGTTTGTTGTCTTTTGCACATTGGTTGTTTGTTTGCCCTTTTGGGTGTGATCTTTCATTGATTCTATTATAGTTCTTGGATTTACTGAGTATGCCTGCAAAAAATAAATCTCAAGATTGTACATAGTGACATATATGTACTTTGACAATAAATTTACTTTTAACTTTGAAACTTAGAAAGCATAATGATTTTATTACACAATCACCAGCCTGAAGATAGAAAGATTCCAGGTGGAATAAATTTACTGAAATTTATTCTTCGGGGATTCTGGAGGCTTTACCAAATCTACAAAATATTTTTTGATTCATGCTCTTTATTTGATTATTTTTGTTCCAAGTAGGATGTACTATGTATGGTACAGCAGTTGTGGCTGTTACCTGTCAGCTCCAGGACCAAGAACAATGTACGTTTCCCCTGGAGGAACACAGCTTCCTCCCAGATTCCAAGGAAAGGCAAACAACAGGAATTCTGCAGATGCTGGAAATTCAAGCAACATACATCAAAGTTGCTGGTGAACGCAGCAGGCCAAGCAGCATCTATAGGAAGAGGCGCAGTCGACGTTTCAGGGACGCAGTATATCGCGTCCGGTGCTCCCGATGTGGCCTTTTATATATTGGTGAGACCCGACGCAGACTGGGAGACGGCTTTGCTGAACATCTACACTCTGTCCGCCAGAGAAAGCAGGATCTCCCAGTGGCCACACATTTTAATTCCACATCCCATTCCCATTCTGACATGTCTATCCACGGCCTCCTCTACTGTAAAGATGAAGCCACACTCAGGTTGGAGGAACAACACCTTATATTCCGTCTGGGTAGCCTCCAACCTGATGGCACGAACATCGACTTCTCTAACTTCCACTAAGGCCCCACCTCCCCCTCGTACCCCATCTGTTACTCATTTTTATGCACACATTCTTTCACTCACTCTCCTTTTTCTCCCTCTGTCCCTCTGAATATACCTCTTGCCCATCCTCTGGGTCAAACCCCCCCCCCTTGTCTTTCTTCCCGGACCTCCTGTCCCATGATCCTCTCGTATCCCCTTTTGCCTATCACCTGTCCAGCTCTCAGCTCCATCCCTCCCCCTCCTGTCTTCTCCTATCATTTTGCATCTCCCCCTCCCCCTCCAGCTTTCAAATCCCTTACTCACTCTTCCTTCAGTTAGTCCTGACGAAGGGTCTCGGCCTGAAACGTCGACTGCGCCTCTTCCTATAGATGCTGCTTGGCCTGCTGCGTTCACCAGCAACTTTGATGTATGTTCCAAGGAAAGGCGGGTCAGTTTGTATAAATCATTCAAAGGTGGAATGTGGGGTACGTTGATAGTCTACGACAGAGATAAGGTTGCGGCGGACAGTAAATTAAGATAAATGGGAATGGGCCAAGGAACTGCTCTGGTTCAAGCCATGAATGAACGGTATTCCACACGTTTTTCACTGTATCTATATACAATAATAAACAAAAATAAATATCAATACCAAATGGCTTCCTGTGTGACATAATACATATATAAGATAATTTCTACTTCCTGGCTATTATGAGTAAATTGAAAACTTCATATTGTGTAATTTCTACGTTTTTACCTCCTTTGCACAAATTAAGTGAAAATTGTAAGCTGAAAGTCAAATTTGTGTGAAAATAATCTTATTTGTTCCAGTTATAGGAATACTTAAAATCTGAGCCCACTCTTAATTCCTGCCTGTGGCCTACTTAGTTTGATTAACAATTAATCATTTGAGTACACCTATCACACCAAAGATTAGAACTGGTTTTGTTTTTCATAAAATAGTAAGCTGGCAACTTTCCAAGTTGAGCACCACTTTCTGAGAATAATTACAATAGCAATCATGATATAACTTGAAAAATAGCTAAAATTAATGCCAAGCCTCAGCAACTGCTTTTTTTTCAAAAAGCAACAGTCTACAGCTTTTGGCCCTGTTGGTAATCCAGCTGTAGATAGTGATGCTTTTCTTTAAATGGAGATAAATTTTAATTTATAGCAATGCTAGGAAAACCTTTATTAATTGTAAGTTGTATGCACAGTATATCAACCCAATAAGTGCAACTGCTAAATCACTGATGCAAAATATTAAAATGGGAATCACATTTTAAACAATGAACACTGAAACAACATATGGCCTGGGCTTCCTTTTACTTCAATGTCCAGTCTGAAATTAAATGTTATAAAATAGATTGGATTCAGATTTAATCATCAATTTGTAATGATTGGTGGATGTCTGAGTATTTGTTGGGATATAAGTATGGGGTTGTTCGATAGAAAATAGCCAAAATTTCTCCCCATGATACATTAACACCCAGAGGCCAGAGAGGCCTTGCTCTATTGTGATGCTTTTGCTGCTGAATAGCTTATTGGTAGATTTGTATCTTAAAAAAGTTAAAAGTAGAGGTGTGTTGTTGACTATAGGATGCCGATCAAAACTGCATTGCCTCAGAATATTAAAGAAGATGCTGGTAGATAAAACTTATGTTTTATAAAATCATCAACAAGAGTGTGATCCCTCCGTGTTGTGATGCTTTCCGTGAAATTACGATCGCGACAGCTAATGTATTTGACCTTTTGCATTAAGAACTTTTTACGTTTAACAGGCGACTTTCCAGGGAGCTGGTGCCCTTCCTCTCCCGATGTTCTGGGCCCGGTCTGGTCCTGGCCAAGGGGTATTTCGTCTGGCGTTTAAGATATTAACGACTTATTTTTAAAACAGTTTCTTTAAAGGTTTAGGTTCTTGTTGCTTCACAAATCCTGCGCAGCACATCGATGTCGTGATTTTCTGGATACCCAAATTCCCTTCAGCCGCCTTGGGCATAATTGGACGTTCACCTGTGTGACAGACACTGTGGACCACGACCATTTGGACAAATTGTCAGTTTCAGTAGAGAATGCCTAAACAGAAGATGGCACTTGGGTTAAAGAAATTGCGTGAATCAGGTAGCCGATACATGGCGAGTTTTGCTGGAGTTTTACTAAGTACCTTCACTCCAGAGAGCGCTCCGTTATGAGAGTAAACAGCCTGAACAGCTCCTTGCGATAGACCAAGGGCCCGCGGCAGAATCTTTACTTTGACCTTTGCGTACAAAAATGCAAATCAGTAGATTAATAAATGGAGTGGGAATGGGGATTGGCTCTTTCGATTTGCATTGCACAATTTTAAATTCCTCCGCATCCGTTACTGGCATCACTTCAGTGAGAAATCTAACGGAGTGTGCTTCGCAGAGGTTAACGTGACAGCGAAGCGCCGGGAGCGCAGCGCAGCTTGGCTCAGCTCGGCTCGGCGCTCTGGCCGCCGGCTCCTAGCGTTACACGGCAGCTGCTGTTTCCGTTGCAACGCAGTGTGGGCGGCACTAACTGCGCTGGAGGAACGCTCATTTTTAAAATTTGATGATGTCAGTAAGTTTTTTTTTGCAATACTGCAATTGGAGATCAGCATTTACGAAACCGCCAGTATTCTTATGGGGCTAGAAAAGTGGACGTTCGCCGTGACAACCAAGAGACTGCCGACTCCCGGGACCCGAACCAGAGGACGGCTTTCACCCACAGCCTGTGCACTTTCACCGAGGCTGAAGCGAGTTTACTTTCCTGTTCGGAGTACTAGCACAGAATCGCAATGAGCTGCCTGCCCAGTCCGCGGCTGCAGATGTCAAAGCTGACGAACTCGCATTCTGCTGAACGGAGCGGCTTTGTGGCATTTTTCTGGAATTTAATTTGACGAAAAGAGTAGGTGGAATACTCCCTGACCCCGAAAGCTCGGGGTCCTGGAACAAGCCGGAGGTCGCTGCCCACATCAGCCGTTCATTTACAGTACAGCAGCAGTTACAAAATGGGCGGGAAAACGGCAAAATATTCAAATATTGTATCTGTGTAGGGGATACAGTAACTGATTCCACTATCTGCTCTGATGTTATTTCGAAATATTTCACAATTGAGTGAGTGAAATACTAAATCCCCTGGCAGTGTTAATTGCATTTTGATAACTTTTATGTCTAAATAACATGGCAGAATCACTTGAAAATGTTAATTTTGAGATAACCGGGCTCTCCGTGTACTGGCATCACGTGTATTATATTGATGAGAAAAAGGGGCGGAACTGGCAACGTCATTACTAAGGATCGCTCATCTATTACTCCAGCTTAGTAAATAGTACATAGAGAGCGGGGCCGGATTCCTCGTCTCCACCATACCTGCTGGTGTTTGTGCTTTGAGGATTTCGACTTTTTGAAGTGTAAATAATGGAAACAACTGATGGATCGGTCGGTGATAAATTAACAAGCGCTGCAGCCAAAGGAGACTGGAAAGAAGTTAATATTTTGCTGCAAAACGGAGTGAAAGCAGACGCAATCAATAAGTTTGGCAGAACTGCTCTTCAGGTTGGTATAGCTGTTTCTATCTTATTCACTACACAGTATATTTCCATTGACGAGAAATCTGTGCTGCATTCCGAGCATTATATGTTCTAAACAATGTCCATTAGATTTCGTCAGAATCAGTGTGATTCGGACGACAGTAAATACAGTAAATGACGCATTGCTAAAATAGCTAAAAGGTACTGGGGGTAACAAAACGCATTTTGCTTGGATGACAATAGAACTAAGCCGTTGAATTATCTTTAAACGAGTTCTTTATTTTTTAGATATGGAATTCTAAAGTAATAAAGTTCGCATTGTTCGATACTCTGATGCGAACAATCTCATCTCCATAAAAGATGATTGTGGATATTCAAAGTCTAAGTTAACAGTATTGTTATTATTGTGATTAATATACTGGACCAATTAAACTCTGCTTTTAAATCAGTATAGTGACAGTTTTTAAGCTTATGTGACGGCTTTAAAATGAGCTGAAATTTTTGAAGTGTTGCAATGTGGACTAGAAGGGACAGTGGCTTTATTTATTTGCAGATGTTATCAGTTAGATGCATCTAACCCATATTTCAAGTTATCGTGGTGGATTTATCTGTCTTAAAGTATTCTTTCTGCAGCACGGGCAAAAATACAGCATCACAGATGCGACTCCGTTTCGGGGCCTTTTGTACATGAGGAACAGCTTTCTCACATGATCGGCAAAAAAAAGCAAATCGATAGATTTTGTTCTAAATAGGTACACTTCAGCGATTTTATTTTACCTATTGTAATATACTAGAAAATATCAACTTTCATGGGATGATAAATAATTAGTCACACAAAGGTAGTGTATTTTATGTCCGCTGAACAGTGTGTACAAATATGGCTTTCCAGGTCTTCACCTATCTTCATCACAGTCACACATCGCGTATTCCCACAGGAATGTGTGAATGTATTTTAAGGTTTTATGATTAACTATTTGCAATTTTAGTTTTATTTAATTTGGTGAGAATTAGGGGGAAATAATACGGTAAAAGCAATGCTGGAATGTATTTGGAACTAGTGTATAAACGTAATCTACTGGAATCAAAATGCTTGAAAAAATTGAATCCCCACCCTACCCCTCTCCCCAGCACACACACACACACACACACACATATACACACACTAGCACAAGAAATTCTAAAAGCACATTATATTTGTTTTCAATATTAAGTCCCACGGTAAACTTAGCTTTAAATATTACATGAAATATTTAAATATAGTCTAATAAACGGGAGGAGTTTTTTAAAAATTAAATATGTATTTTTACATTGTGGATTTGAATTGAGTCAAATTCATTACCAAAACAAAAACGCTTAAAAGCAACTGCGATATTCAATTAAAGAAAAATTTGTTAGTTGAATATGTTGCAATAAAAATAATATAGTTGGATAATACTTTTAACTATCTGTAGGTATTCTGCAAGTATCTTTCGAGATGATGAGATTTTCCAGCATGTGAAAATGAAATTCAACAGCAATAAACTTTGCTTTTTCAGTTGTCTGACACAATTTACAGGATAATTAAACCACATTTGTATTTTATTTACATGCACATTTATCTCATGTGGCATTTCATCACAAGTAGAACTGTAACATTTTAAAGAAATCACTGAAAATCAATCAATAAAATATAATTGAGGTTTTACCATCATTTTGACAACAAGGCATACTTGCAGAAATGCCTTTAAATTCTACCGTTAGAAGAGAAATTATTATCCAACTTTGATGTTACATCCTCTTCTACATCGGAACAGTCTAGAAGCCAAAAAAAAACTGGTGTATCCATAATTTACAACAGCTTGTGTGATTTTAAACGACATACCTACAATTTATAATGCCTTGATTACATTTCTCCGTTGATTGTTTGCATCCAAAGATATATTCTGTTAGATGTCAGCTAATCATTTCTATACTATCACTATTATGTTCCTTGAAGTGTTGTGGTTAACCTCGAATCATTTTTAAGTACGCAACCATAATGTCAAAACTATAAAAAGACACGTTAATTAGAATTAATTTTTTAAAAAAAAGACAAAGCGGCAGGTAAACAAATTTGATATATTTAAAAATCCACTTTTCCTAATCTTAGTTTGTTGCTTTGGGAATATTTTACGCGTTTTTGATAAAAGGACGGATACAACTGTGTTCAATATTTCACTATTATGAAGCAATAGTTGTTAAAAGAAAACATCAGCCCCAATTTCTTTCGGTCAGAATTAGGTGGAAGTTTTGAGGCCAGCCATACACTCAAGAAACACATTCTTCAAAAATGGATGGTAGTTACTCAACAGTGTGCAATATACAGACTTTATGCCTGCATACTTAGGATTTTAAAATTGCAGGCAAATTCTCATATAACCCTGTAACATGCTGTGTTTAGGTGTGCACAGTGGTGCAATCATACTTTAGTTTTTTTAAATATGTTATTGCTCTCCTTCCATCTTCCAGGTCATGCAAATTGGTAATACAATAATAGCTGATTTATTGCTGAATGCAGGAGCTCAGCCAAACCAGCAAGATCACAACGGGTTCACACTAGCTCACGACGCGGCCAGGGAAGGCTTCCTGGATACTTTGAAAATCTTGGTGGACTTTGGAGCTGATGTTAATATTGAAAATTCTGAGGGCAATCTACCCATCCACCTTGCTGCACAGGAAGGTCACACTGATGTGGTTATTTTTTTGGCAAAGAAATCAAACCTCACACTTAAAAACGAAAAGGGACAGACTCCATATGAGCTGGCCCGGATGTACCAGAGGACAGAGACTGTGCAATGGATGGAACAAAATTTATAGGAAAAACGTAGTAAGCAAGAGCGCCTTTGTAGTATTTATTTGTTGGCCAAGACGTGTTTATTGAAATTCATTATTTGTAATTCCATATGTTTTTTTTAATACTTGGGGAAAGATGATGTTGTTACCATTCAATGCTTTTTTAAAACTTTACTTTTTACGCCATCATGCTAAAGTCATTTTACTTGTTATATATAAGTATTAATATAGAATCGGGCGAGCTTTTTCAATGTTATGTTGGTCATAAGATAATGTGCAAGTTTGACGTGACAGTGTTGTTATTAACATAAAGCTATCTATCCATAAAACAGTCAAGCTAACACAAGGGAATAATTTAAAACTATTGCAATAGGCAGATGACGCGAACGCCCCGTGTCTTTCCCCAACTAGTTCTTCGGAACATCGTGGCTTTCCTGTCTCTGTGTTGTTTAAAACGCCGAACACGCTGTGTTTGTTTCATTTATGTAGCTTTAAATTTCATTGAAGTATTGCTTACCGCCTGATAAAGTAAGTGAACGCAGAGAAATGTAGCCGGTAAACATTATTTAATGTGTTTGTCTTTGTTTAATTAAAATTAAATTATAATCCTTTTGTTTACTCGATGTAAATATTGCATTACTTTCATGGCATTGTATCAAATATCAGCTTCATAAATTATAAAAGATATAACGGCTCTTTCGTTCCAATAAATACTTACTTGTGAGTGTAAAGGGCATCTATTTTTAATGCTGTGAATGGAGTAGCATTTCCTGAATTAATTTTCTCATCGTTGAAACAGATAACATGAAGCGTTAAAATTTAATAACATTAACTTCCCTTTTCAAATCCATATGTATTGGGACATCCATAAATAAAGTGTTTTTACAAAAACTCTGAACGAGTTAGTGTAGGGTGTCTTTGAGGAGGATTTATGTATGGAAAACAATTATTTTGAAGCTTGGTAATTTAGTAACATTTATTGTGTTTTTGACTAATACTGTTGTTTGGTAAGATGAGTCGTGCAAGCTATTGGTAAATTGATGGTAAGATGTGTCGGTGGTGTGCAGACATCTCACGGGGAAAAACGTGGGCGATAAGTGGTTATCTTTCACATCGTATCTTTATAAAATTTGTATTTTAAAGGAAGTCATTCCACGCATTTACATTTTGGTATGAAAACATATTGAAATTTAAACACTATCGGTATGCATTTTGACAAAAATACAGGGCACTGTTTATTTAAAGTAGGAAAGACCCTAAGCATTTGATGGAAATGCTTACTGAATATGCAAGTTAATATGCCGTTAAAGTATGTATATATATGCAAAAATTCTATCAGACTAGTTTAAGACATTACAAAAATTTATTCATGGTCTGCGAAATAAACTGTAAACACATAATAGATAAAAATGCGTACAGACCGGTCACAGTGTTAGAGAAAAAAACATTTATCATAATTTATTCAAAATGCAAAATCTGTTTCGTATGTAAAACTTATTATTTAAACTATCATTATGACAAGGTCGGAAAGTCACGGCAAATATATACAAAAGCGAAACGTTTAGCATCTAAAACTGAAAGAAGCATCATTAATGAAAGCGATATACGGCACTGTGATAACATGAAGACTTAAAACATGAATACGACAAGCATGTTTACATACCCAGAGTGACACTGGAGATACTGCAGTGGGCTTAATTCTATGCAACCTAAAACAGAGACTTAGAATAATGATGTCCTATAATATGCACCGATGTTCTCAATGAATTGTGTTAAAAGAATCGGGGCTTTATTGAAATAGCTTTTTGTTATCATAAAAAAGTTACAAATTTGCCGAGTTTCTTTTCCTCCCTTTTTTGCCATAAATAATATTTTCATTCCGACCACTATACTCCTTGACTTTCTACCTGAGGTGTATGATTTTATCAGTGTATATTTTATTTTTAAAATGCAAAATATAGAAAATAACGCTTTTGAAAAAAGACTAATTTCACCACACCTCCTGGCGTCATACGTTAGACGTTATGCTTCCTGTTCTAAAAGTGCCCACGAAAGAACTGAGTAAAAAGCTTTTAAAACTATTTTGGAGTATTATCTTAAAAATGTTGATTCTGCCACTCTGAATTGCTCGACTGAATATTGGAGATACTGTCTGGTTTACGATACGCAGGTTCATACCGAAACTGTGTCAGTTCTCGAAGTTAAGTTTCAGAACTAAGGTGTCGGGTCGATTGAAAATGTCAGCGTCCGTTCCCTCAAGGAGGACAACTGCTGATAATTTGTGATACCCTCATTCAGTAAAATCCGTCGTTAGCACACGTCTTTCTCACAGCTACTAGAATACAGGGAGACAAACAAAACTATAGCGTAATTAGTAAATAAAACGAGCCTCTCAGTAGTCGATGAGCAGAAATGTTCCTGAAGAACTGAAGGTTATTACAAGATAGTCATACTAACTGTGAAGCGGTGTTGTCCTCTTGGGTAATCCTCGTAACAAGTGGCAAAGTGACAATCCCGATTTGGCTAATCACATTTTGATCAGTAAATTCAAAATAGATGTTATCACACTGCTTGCATTTGCTGGATATAGTTTTCTAGTGAGCTTTAGTTGGTGAAAGACAAACAAAAAATAGAGTACTTTTTGGACGTCGGTGCTTAATTTCCTTGGTTACTGCATCTTGGTAATCTGCCAAGTGCTGTGTCGTACGCCTGAAAATTCCAGTTTTCACCATCATGAAAACTCCCATTTCTGTATGGAGTGACAGGAGCTGTCACCAGGTCAGTTTTTAGCTCGTGCCAATGGCCACAATAGGTCAGGATAAAGATAGTGAGCCCAGACAAAATCAACAACGGCAATATGGGGACAGCATAGCAAAGAAGAGACTTTCCAGAGGGTGGGTCTCCTGTAAGTCAGCGTTCTCATTCGTTACGCTTATAAAGTCCACCCAATCCATTAGAGAAAAAAATATTGTAATTGCTCTAAGGTTTTAAGTTTGGCAAGTTTTTGTAAGAATTCCAAATGAAGAAAAGTCGCAAAAATTTCCACTTAAAGTTAATACAGTAGATACAAGTACATAAGTATCTGAAAAAGCATTTCATAACCACATAGTATCAGTCAAGATCAGATGGCAGGCAGCTTTGTAGAGACAAGTGAGGGAGGAAACCCTTATAAGTTGGCAAGACTGAAGGTCAGGTTGTTGGGAGCCTGGGTACTCAATGGTTAAACTGTTATACCGATTTTTACAAGGAAAAGAAGAAACTGCAACTCCCATATTCTGAAATATTATATGCATACTTATAATTAGGAGCAGGAGTAGGCCAGATGGCCTCTTCAGATGGAAGACATGGTAATGATATGGATTACAATGAGGTTAAATATTAGAGCAGTATTTTGAATATTCTACTTCGGAGTCAAGCATTTACTGGGCACAGGAAACAGACCAAAGCTGTTGAGAAGAGGGGTGATGAGCCAGAACTAGGAAAAACCCAAATCCATGTGGAAATTGATGTGCTTCAGGATGAGGTTATTGGGGGGTGGGGTAGCAGGAACACAAGGGGACGAAAGATAGATCATAGGTCTTTACAAGAGGTAATGGCAGGATAGCCTATTACACAGCTAAACCTACAACCAAATTTGCTCCTTGGTGTATTTACAAAACACTACCTTGGGACATTTTGTGTTACAATAAGAAAATATGTGTTGTAGATTTTTTAAAAATACGAAATCTGATTAAGCAACCATTCATATGTGTCATATGGCGTGGGCGATTATGGTCTTTCCATGACCATGATAGTACTTGGTAAATTTTTCTACCTAAGTGATTTGTCGTTGTCTTCTGGGCAGGGTTTTTACAAGATGGGTGACCCCAGCCATTTTCAATGCTCTTCAGAGATTGTCTGCCTGGCATCAGTGGTCCCATAACCAGGACTTGCTTCCATGGCTTCACATAAACCTGATTGTCAGGGCTGGGGGGGCAGTTGCTACGCCTTGCCCAAGGGTGACCCACAGACTAGTGGAGGGAAGGAGAGCTTTACACCTCTGTTGATGGAGACGTATCTCCGCCCCACCACACCGAGCAATAGTGAATCTAAAATAGAGGGCCTCAAGGTGAATGTCTGAGTAGTAATACTCAGGTCAAGAAACTGGATTGTTCAGCACCAGTTTACCACACAAACACAAACACAAACCCAAATCTAAAATGTGGCACGTGGAGTTCTTGTCTCATCATGTGCTGGGTATGAGGGAACTTCTTCATCAAAATACCAAAGGTGGCAACTACTCTGCACAAATAACTGATGTGCTAATTGATCCTTGTCTCAAAGTGAAGAGGCTCTGGTCCAATAGCATGGCCACTTGCATTATCTTCACCCCTCATGATTTTACATGCCTCTATAAAGTTACCCCTCAGCCTTTGGCACTCCAGGGTAATCAGACCTGGCCTATTCAGCTCTACTTATCAATCATACCCTCCAAAACATAACTGATTTTTTTCTGCACCCTTTCCAGCATATGGACCTCCTTCCTACAGCTGGGTGACTACACAAAACTCCCCATTTCCTTTTTGCTATGTCGGTCCATGGACCCCTCTACTGCCATAATGAGACCACTCTCAGGTTGGCAGGGCAATAGCTCGTATTCTCTTTGGGTAACCTCACACCTGATGGCAGGAACATCAATTTTTCCCCTCTCCCCTACTCTCCTTTCTCATTCTCCATTCTGGCTCCTCTCTTCCCCCTTCTCTTCTCCTCACCTGCCTATCCACTCCATCTAGTGCACCTTCTCATTCCCTTTCTCCCATGCTTCACTCACATTTCCTTTTAGATTCCTTCTTCTCCAGCCCTTTACCTTTTCCACCTATTATCTCCCAGCTTTTCACTAAATCCCCCTTTCCCTCCCATCCACCTACCTGTCTTCATCTATCAGCTGCCAGTTTGTACCTCTCCTCCCCCATCCATCTCCTTGTTCAAGCTTTTTCCCCCTTCCTTTTCAGTCCTGATGAAGGGTCTCAGCCCAGACCATCGACTCTTTATTCCTCTCAATAAGTGTTACCTGTCCTGTCATGTTCCTCCAGCATTTTGTGTGTGTTGTTCCGGATTTCCAGAATCTGCAAACTCTCTTGAGTTTATAAGACTGGAAGATATAGGAGTACAATTAGGCCATTCAGCCCATTAAGTTTGCTCTGTCATTCCTCCTTAGTTGTTTTATTATTCCTCTCAACCCCCTTGTCCTACCTTCGCCCTGTAACCTTTGACACCTTTACAAATGAAGAACATGTCTTTAAATATACCCAATGACTTGGCCTCTACAATCATCTGTGGCAATGAGTTCCTCAGATTCACCATCCTCTGGCTAAAGAAATCCCTACTTATTTATGTTCTAAAGCGATATCCTTGTCTTCTGACGTTGCGCTCTCATGTCTTCGACATCCCCCCCCAACCAATGACAGGAACTATCCTCTCCACTTTCACTCTATCTAGGCGCTATCTTTCAATATTACAATAGGTTTCAATGAGATCCCCATCATTCTTCTAAACTCCAGTGAGTACAGGCACAGAGCCATCAACACTGCTCATAAATTAACTCCTTCATTCCTGGGATAAACCTCATGAATCTCCTCTGGCCTCTCTCTGATGCCCACACCATTTTTTTACATAAGGGGCCCAAAACTGCTCACCAAATTCCAAGTGCAGACTGACTAATCCTTTATGAAGCCTCAGCATTACATCCTGTATACTGTACTCTAGCCCTCTTGAAATGAACACTAACAGTGCATTTGCCTCCCTTACTGCAGACTCAACCTGCAAGCTAACCTTTGAGGAGCATTAGTATAAGATTCCCTACACTAGACAGGGGTGCCACCATAATGTAGCAGTTAGCTCGGGGTGTCGAAGTTTGGAGATCAAATCCAATGTCATCTGTAAGGAGTCTGTATGTCCTCCCCGTGGAATGCGTGGGTTTTCTCTGGGTGCTCTGGTTTCCACCCACAGTTCAAAGATATCCTGGTTGGTATGTTAATTGACCATTGTAAATTGTCTGGTGATTGGACGAGGGTTGAATCGGGAGTTGCTGCAGCCATGTGGCTCAAAGGGATGGAACAGCCTTCTCCACATCGTATCTCTAAATAAAATAAAGTTAAATTAATTTCTTCTACCAAAGTGCATGACCGTACACTTCTCTACACTGTATTTCATTTGCTGCTTCTTTGCCCATTGTCTCAATCTGTCCAAGTCCTTCTGCAGACTCCCTGCTTCCTCAACACTACCTGCCCCTCCACCTATCTTTGTATCATCCATGAACTTGGCTACAAAACATCAATTCCATACTCCAAATTACTGACCTACAATAAGAAAAGATGCTGCCCCAACACCAAGTCCTGTGGATCATCACTAGCTTCCAGCAGCCAACCTGAAAAGGTACCCTTTATTCCCACTGTTTACCTCCTCCAGTCATCCAGTCTTTTACCCATGTTAGTCTTTTTCCTGCAATACCACAGGCTATTATCTTGTTTAGCAACCTCATGGGTGGCACCTTGTCAAAGGCCTTCTGAAAATCTAAGTAAAGAACATTTACTGACTTTTCTTTGCCTATCCTACCCATTATTTTCTCAAAGAATTCCAAAAGATTTGACAGGCAAGATTCCCCCTTATGGAAACTATGCTTTTTCAGCCTATTTTATCATGTTCCTTCAAGTACTTCGAAACAGCATCCCAACAACTGAAATAAGGCTAATTGGTCAATAATTTCCTTTTTTCTGCCTCCTTCCCTTCTTAAAGAGTGGAGCGCATTTGCAATTTTCTAGTCTTCCGGAACCACTCCAGAATCTAGTGATTCTTGAAAGATGTCTGTACTCCAAATATGATTTCACCAACATAATGTAACATAATGTCCTGCTGCTTGTCCTCAATTCCCTGACTAATGAAGGCAAGTGCACCAAATCATCACCATATCTACATGTGTCACCACTTTTAAGAAAAACACAAAATACATAATTCCTATTTCCAGTACAACGATATAGGAGAGAGGGTCTGATATGCAGGGTCCACTGTGCAAGATCAATGGAAAGTTGTAAACTCATCCAGTCCATCACGGGCACTAGCCTCTCCGGCATTGAAAACATCTACAAAAGACAATACCTCAGAAAGGCAACATCTATCATTAAGGACCCTCATCATCCAACATCTCTTCTCTTTGCTTCTTCCCCTCCTTTTGCTTCTTCCCCTCCATCAGATTATTGAATAGACAATGAACTCAAGTACATTACCTCACTTTTTTTTGCTCTGTTTTTGTACGACTTATTTGGTTTAATACAAATATATCTTATTGTAATTTATAGCTTCTTACTAGACCGTTGGTGCACCCTTTGAGAGAAGGGTAGTGCAGTCTGATGTGACCAGAATGAATATTAAATTTTCCTGAATGCTATTGGTATCGCCTTGCTTTGGAAACTGAAGTAGAAAACCTCAGTTTATTAAAGAAGAACGACACATAGCAAAGCAAATATAGCTGCTCCTCATTTAATGAAGGACACTTTTGATGGCATTATTTCTGGTTTAGCTGCCACCCTTGTGCCTCTTGTTGTCATTCTGGAGACATGCAGCCCTTTCATCCCCTGTCTCTTCATCTCTTCTGCTGTTTGTTGTTTGTCTCTGATCCTGGAGACGTGCATGCCTCTCCTCCTCAGTCTCTTCTTCTCTCATCTTTTTTTGTCCTTACTCTTTGATCCTGGAGCCCTGTGGCCCTGGCCTCATCCAATTCTTGTTCTCTCCCTCTCCTTGCCACTTCCCAACAACATTTGGTGTCATCTCTTGACCATAATGTCCCCCTTCCCTTTCCACGCGGCATAATTAGGCTGACCACTTTTTTCCCCTAATGCTGGATAGAAGATACGAAGCAGTAACACCAAAGGATGCTGATTATTCTTGATGATGTGGTTGGCGCTCTCCTAAATGGACGTGATATAGTCACCGCTGTCCTTTGACTGCAGCAAAGGGTTTAATGGGTGTCTCGAAGTACGTAATTACAATAAGACTTAATTATCTCTTATTGATGGGTGGCAGTTAGATCTTTCCCAATCCTGCACATGCTGATGGTGGGGATTAGCAGAATGTGACCCCATGAAATAGAGCTGCCCTGCCCTTTTGCTCTGGTAGGTGTTGCTGCTGAGGCTGGCCGTGCACATGCGTCGGGCTGTCGCATCCCAATTTCCATGATGGCCGATCAGGTCTCAGGTTAAAAGGGAGCCTGTTTATTTTGGCGAATGAGCAATTTTATATGAATATATAACCCTGAACTTTCCCTGCATTCTGTAAGTTAGAGCATTTTAATTTGATTTATCCAAAAAAAGTGCCGCTGTAATGCACCGTTTGCGCTAATTGGAGGTCACAAACAGACAGAGAGACAGACAGAACATGAGAGTTTTAGCAGTATATAGATATTGTGTATTGCAATGTACTGCTGCCATAAAACAACAAATTTCATGACATATGCCAGTGATTCTGATACTGTAATAGAATTTAGGTTGGCATGGCAACCAATATTAAGCAATCTGCTTTTTGTTGGAATAGCTTAATAAGGAATTAGAACTGGAAGTGTGGTTAAGATCATTTAATACATGATTCACTAACAAAAGTGATTGCAAATCAAAATTAAACATAGTCAGGTGACACAGAGATGCAACAGTTAGTGTTGTTGCCTCACAGTACCTGAAACCAGATGCCAACCCTGACCTGAGGGGCTGTCTATATGGAGTTTGCACATTCTTTCTGTCACCACATGGGGTTTATCTGAACACTTCAGTTTCCTCCTGCATGTCAAAGGGGTGCAGGCTGATAGGTAAACTGGCTACTATCAATTGTCCCCAGTGTAACTAGGTGGCAGGTGCTTGTGGAGAGAGTTGATGAGGATGTGAGAGGAAAACTGGGTTGAGATAGATGATTGTTGCTGCAGATAGGGTGAGCTAATGGGGTGTAACACTCTTCAGTTAATATTACGGCTTTCATTGAAGGAAGGAGTTGTGGGCTGGAGTCTAATATTGTATGGGAAATACAGTGGTTTCTCCACAGACACGTCATTGTCAATTTGCTCTGATGAGTAGATCATCAGCACAACCAGGTTCTTGTTCACTGCTTGTAAAATGATGGAAATTTCAGGATGTAAACTATTCTTGGCACCATGGCACAGGGCTCTTTAAACTGTGGAGGAAGTGGGAGTAAAGAGAAATGTCACATTCCTTGGAGTATGAAATTAGGAGAACTGGATAAGTAAATAGGCAACTCTGACATTTATTCCTGCTACAGCTCTGTCTTTGTGCCTATTATTTTGGCAAGGTGTCCTTGTCCTCCTCTCATTACCCTTTCTCCTGTCTCCAAAACTTTTCTTCCATTTAAACACCCTCCTTCTGGTCTTTTACCCTCTCTCAACCTTTTGATTTCCAATTATGAATACGACATCAACCACCTTGACCTCTCTACTCCCCTCACCTGCAGCAGACTCACCCCGTCCAAAAATGCAATTTACCCTGCAGTTGTAGAAGACGTAACACTCTTCCCTCATCACCATCCAGGGATACAAACAATCCTTCCAGGTGGGCAGAGATTCACACACACCTCATCCAACCTTCTTTATAGCATATGGAGTTCTCATTGTGGACTTGTGCACACTGGTGAGTCCAAGCGCAGAATCAGTGACCAATTTACTGTGCATCTACACATTCTTTGCAATGGCTGTCTGAAATTCTCCATCTGCAAGCTCTTTTAATTCTCCTTCCCATTCCCACTCTGTCCTTAGCTTCCTCCACTGCCAGGATGAGGCCAGATGCCATCTGGAAGATCAGTGCCTTATAATATGTCCAGGTAGTCTATAACCAACATGAATTCTATAATTTCAGGTTCAAACCTGCTTCTTCTCGGTCCCTTCTTCTCTCCTGATCTGCCCAGGTCCCTCACATACACCTTTCTTCTTAACCACCTACTCCTCACCAGCTGCCTCCTATCACCCAGTTTCTTTCTCCATTTTGCCTGTTGCCCATCCCTCCCATTTGGTTCCATACTGCAGTCTTTTGTTATCCCCACTTAATACCTCCCATTCTCTGCGGCAATCTGTACCATTCCCTCCCCCATCTGACTCCATCTGCCAATCAGCTCCTTCTCTGCAGGATCCAGCTCCACCCCTCCCTCTTACCAGTTTATACTGACTATTTCCCTACTGCCCTTTCAGTCCAGTTGAAGGGCTTTAACATGAAACACTGACTGTCCATTTCCTTCCACAGATTCCACCTGACCCACTTAGTTCTTCCAGCAGCGCTTTTTTGGGCATTGATTCCTCTAATTCATGCGGCACTGCTCTCAAAATTTCAGGGACCAGTGGTGGAGGACTGCTAAGCAAAAAGGAAGAAAAAATTGACAGTGAGGTAAACTGCAGAGAATATCAAAAACAAACAGTAAGAACTTCCATTGACAGATGAAATGCAAGATTTTAGATTTTGAGAACACTCAGTGCTCTTTTATTGTCATTTAGAAATGCATACATGCATTAAGAAATGATACAATGCTCCTCCAGAGTGATATCACAGAAAACAGGACAAACCAAAGACTAACACTGACAGAACCACATAATTATAACATATACTGTAGTTACAGCAGTGCAAAACAATACCATAATTTGATAAAGAACAGACCATGGGCACGGTAAAAAAAAGTCTCAAGTCCCGATTCACTCCTGAGTCCCCGATAGCAGGCGGCAAAAGGGAGAAACTCCCTGCCATAAGAGGGTAGTGAAGGTAAGTGAGGGTCCTCTAGAGTGTAAGGAATTAAACAAGAAAATAGTAGATAAGGTAAACCAAAATATTCTTCCAATCTTCATCTTGAGGTAGAAGATACAGTGAACAGCCCAAAGAACTTCATCAAGGCCTTTGACAAGGTCCTGCATGGGAGGTTGGTCTAGAAGGTTCAGTCACTTGGTATTCAGGTTGAGGTAGCAAATTGTAAAATCTGCCCCCAATCATCCACAGAAATGGTAAGCCCCAATTCCTGTTCCCAATCTACCCTAATCTTATCAAATGGAGCTTTCCTAAGTTTCATAATAATATTATAAATCATAGCCGATGCACCTTTCTGACATGGATTGAGGTTAATTATCGAATCTAAAATATATGTAGGAGGAAGCATTGGAAAGGAAGAAAGTATAGTACTTAGGAAATTTCTAACTTGTAAATATCTAAAAAAATGTATTCTTGATAAGTTATATTTATTAGATAATTGTTCAAAAGACATAAGGGAACCATCTAAAAATAAATCCAAAAACCGTAAAATACCCTTAGTCTTCCAAGTTTGAAAAGCGCGATCCGTAAAAGAGGGAGGAAAAAATATGTTACCTAAAATAGGAATCGCTAACCCGAATTGATTAAGATCAAAAAATTTTCTGAATTGAAACCAAATGCGCAAAGCATATTTAACTATCGGGTTAGACACCTGCTTAAGGCGTTTCAAATCAAAAGGGAGAGAGGAGCCTAAAATAGAGCCAAGTGTATAACCCTGAACAGATTGTAGTTCCAATGCTACCCATTTAGGAATAGATAGTATATCCTGATCAAGTAACCAAAATTTCATATGTCGAATATTAATAGCCCAATAATAGAATCTAAAGTTAGGTAATGCTAAACCTCCATCTCTCTTAGCTTTCTGTAAATGTATTTTACCCAGTCTCGGATTCTTATTCTGCCAAATAAATGAAGAAATTTTAGAGTCAACTTTATCAAAGAAAGATTTTGGAACAAAAATTGGTAATGCCTGAAACACATATAAAAATTTTGGCAAAAAAAACATCTTAACTGCATTAATACGACCAATCAAAGTTAAATATAAGGGAAACCATTTAGATGAAAGTTGAGTAATATGGTCTATTAATGGTAAAAAGTTAATCTTAAATAAATCTTTATATTTACAAGTAATTTTAATCCCAAGATAAGAAAAATAGTTATCAATCAATTTAAATGGAAATTTATAATATAAGGGAAGATGTTTATTAATCGGAAAGAGTTCACTCTTACTAAGATTTAATTTATAACCTGAAAAAAAACCAAATTGTGCTAATAACTCTAAAACAGCAGGAATGGATTTCTCAGGATTAGAAATATATAAAAGTAAATCATCAGCATAAAGTGATAATTTATGGGACTTTAATCCCCGAGTTATCCCAGTAATATTTGAAGATTCTCAAATGGCAATTGCAAGAGGTTCTAATGCAATATCAAATAATAGGGGACTAAGAGGACAGCCTTGTCGAGTACCTCGAAAGAGAGGAAAAAAAGGTGAGTTTAAAGAGTTAGTACAGACCGAGGCTACAGGGGAATGATATAACAGTTTAATCCAGGATATAAATTTCAAGCTAAAATTAAACATTTCAAGCACCTTAAATAAATAAGGCCATTCTACTCTATCAAAAGCTTTCTCGGCGTCTAAAGAAATAACACACTCAGGAACATTTTGTGAGGGAGTATAAACGATATTTAACAATGTACGAATATTATAAAAAGAGTAACGACCTTTAATAAAACCCGTTTGGTCTTCCGAAATAATAGAAGGAAGTACTTTTTCTAGTCTATTTGCTAATAACTTAGAAAAAACTTTAGAATCAACATTTAATAAAGATATTGGTCTATAAGATGCACATTGAGCAGGGTCTTTATCCTTCTTTAGTATTAAAGAGATTGACGCTCTATTAAAAGATTCAGGAAGTTTACCAAGTTTCAGAGAAGCCTCAAAAACCCTACAGAGCCAAGGGATCAATAAAGAAGCAAAACATTTATAAAATTCAACGGTAAACCCATCCGGGCCAGGAGCTTTCCCCAAATTCATAGAAAAAATAACATTCTTAATCTCATCCATAGTAATGGAAGTACCTAATATAGAAGACATATCCTGTGAAATCTGAGGGAAGTCTAACTTATCTAAAAAATCATTCATATATTTAGAATCTCGAGGAGACTCTGATTGATATAAAGAAGAATAAAAATCACAAAAGGTTTGATTAATCCCCACATGATCCAGTATCAATCGATCATTTTGGTTATAAATCTGATGGATTTGAGATTTAACATAATTAGATTTCAATTGATTAGCCAGCAGCTTGCCAATTTTGTCACTGTGAACATAAAATTCACTTCTTGTTTTCTTTAATTGGTTTACAATCGAGGACGAGAGTAGTAAACTGTGTTCCATTTAAAGTTCAGTTCTTTGTTTGTATAACTCCTCAGAAGGAGCCATAACATATTTCTTATCAATTTCTTTAATCTTGTCCACAATTGCCATCTCCTCCTGCTTCTGTTTCTTCCTCAAAGCAGCAGAATACGAAATAATCTGACCACGAATAATACTTCCTCTATTTGTGCTAAACATTCCCTAATTCAATTTAAAGTGGTTCATAGAGCACATATGTCCAAAGATAAGTTAGCGCGTTTTTACTCGCATATTAATCCTTTTTGTGATAGATGTTCGGGGCAGATAGCCTCTTTAACTCATATGTTTTGGTCTTGCCCTACTTTGGAAACTTTTTGGAGAGATATTTTTAATATTATTTCTAAGGTATTAAATATAGATATCTCTCCTCACCCTATTACTGCTATCTTTGGACTACCTAAAATTTCTAGTAATCTTTCCCCTTCAGCCCGTAGAATGATTGCATTTCTTACTTTAATGGCAAAAAGATGTATTTTACAACATTGGAAAGAGCTTAATGCTCCAACTACCTTTTTTTGGTTCTCTCAGACGATTTTATGTTTGAATCTGGAGAAAATTAGAAGTAACCTTTATGATTCTTCATTTAAATTTGAACAGATTTGGGGACCTTTTATTCGATATTTTCATTTAATGTAATATATACCCTTCTTGTTTTTTTTTCACTGTTTTTAATGGAGGTCAGGATTGAGGACGTGATTTTAAGTTTAACTCTGTTTGGTTTCAAGTTAGCCCATTGCTTTGCTTTGCTTTTAGTTAGTTGCACGGTGGTTTTTTTTTTCTTTTTTTCTATTGATATATATAAAATTTAGTATACTATTATGTTATCTTGGTTTCTTATGTTTAAATTACATTGTTTGTAGTATTTTTTTTTGGTATTGATACCTTCTGGAATTTTATTATATTTTAACATTGTATTAATGTTTATATGGCTTACCTTTTTGTATACTTATTCAATAAAAAGATTTAAAAAGAAAAAGAGGTAGCAAATTGAATTAGACATTGACTTCACAGGAAAAACCAGAGAGTGGTAGTAGATGGCTGTCTCTCCGACTGGAGGCATCTGACCAGGGGTATGCCGAAGGATCAGTGTTGGGTCCATTGTTATTTACCATCCAGATCATTGTTGTAAATGACAATGTGGATGATCTGAATCAGCAAATTTGCAGATGACACCAAGACTGGGGGCATACTGGACAGCGAGGAAGACCATCAATGCTTGTATCGGGATCTGGACCAGTTGGGAAAATGGAGGTTAATTCAGACAAGTGTGAGGTGGTGCACTTTGAGAAGATCAAACATAGTAGTTCTATGGTGAGTAGTAAGACACAGAGGAGAGCGAAAGAGCAGAGGGATCTGAGAATACAGATCTGTAACTGTTCGAAAGTGACATCACAGGTAGATAAGGTCATAAAGAGACCTTTTTGTACATTGGTATTCATGAATCAAAGTACTGAGTATGTGAGTTGGGATATTATGTTAATGTATAGGATGATGCTGAGGCTTAATTTGGAGTACTGTGTGCAGTTCTAGTTGCCTACCTAAAGGAAAGATATCAATAAAATTGAAAGAGTGCAGAGAAAATTTACAAGGATGTTGCTAGGCCTTGAGGACATGAGTTATAGGGAAAAGTTGAATAGTTTAGGACTTTATTCTTCAAAGCATAGAAGACTGAGGTATGAGATAGAGTAAATGCAAGCTTTTTCCAATGAAGTTGGGTGAGACTAGAAATGGAGATCATAGCATAAGGGTGAAAGGTGAAATATTTAAGGGGAACATGAGGAGGATCTTCTTCACTCAGAGGGTGGTGAGTGTGTGGAACAAGCTGCCAGCAGAAGTGGTGGACATGGGTTTGATTTCAACATCTGAGAAATTTAGCTATGTACATGAATGGGAGGGGTATAGAGTGCGATGGTGCAGCTGCAGTTCAAGGGACTAGATGGGCTGAAGGGCCTCCTTCTCTGTTGCAGCATTCTGTGACTACAGATCTTGCAACTGACACAGCAGAGAAGAAAAATCAAGGGAGGACTGCAGTTTCAGTCACTCATTGGCAGAGATGGGAAGATAGAAACAAAGTGTTAATTTTGTGACACGGTGAAATATCAGCAACCCAAATGCCGTGCAGCATCAATCACATTCATTTCAATAGGGAGGGAAATAAGTTCACCTTTATAACAATTTTGCAAAATTCTTTACAAATTCATCCACCAGGCTCTTCACATGTAGAAACAGTTGGCGGAATCATGGGTGAGGACTCCTCAGCGCCATCAATTTGTTTGTAGGGCAGTGTCACTTGCATTTATAAACTGTTGCAGTTTGGGGAAATCAGTAGGGCAGAAACTAGTTTTAACTTTACATCTCATACTGCCAAAATGCTGGATCTAGTGCAGATAGTAGAGCCAGGTGGGTGCAATGGAATGAGTAGGTATCCTCCTCAAGGTTCTGCAGGACTGAACAGAAATGATCCACCCAATCACCGAACATTGACAGACTGTATGATGTACCAACAGACCTGAATACATTGACCACGACCACAGGGAGAATCAAGGTATGCGGTTTAAGTAAAAATGGATTCATTCATGTCATGCGGCAGTGTTCATAAATTCTCCTTGTATGAGTGGAGAATTCCTTGGAATACCCAATACAGCAGTTATGAGTTCTGCTGCCTTTGAACTTGGCTACATAGACTCTGTATATCATCATATCTGCCAAATGAGGAGGAGTCTGGGCGGCATTAAATCTGCTCCAAAGTGCTCTCAGCAGAATGGTAGCAATTAAGCGTGCTGGGCCATGATAAAGATATTGAAAAGGGATATGGAAATAGGATCTCTGTACAAAGTGCTTCCAGTTTATTCTCATTGGAATTCCTTTTTTCCTCAATGGTTGTATTCCTCTGATTTATACTACATCTGTATGACACTGCAGGGTAGTAAGATTTACTTTCTACAGAAGAAAAGTACAGGGAAAAAAATCTACTTCATATAATTCCTATCAGGAGTCAGACAGTTACTTCTATCCAGCAATGCTTCACTGTTGTTAGGGTCGTCCCTGTTAATGCATCAGTTAGCTTGTCTTAGTGATGAAAACTTAGAAGCACATGCAGCAACAGTTCTTCTTTCTTCCCTGATGCTGTAACAAAGGTGTCCAATAAGGAAGCAAACACCCCTTACCTTCACAATAGCCCCTTCTTGTTAAATTAGGTCATCTTATTCATACTAAAACTTAGAGCAATCCCACCTGACATCCATCTAATTGTCTTTATTGACCTATTGTTTTCATTTCTGATTTCAACTTGTCACATTCAACCAAAAGTTCCTACAAAGGACTGTGAGAACAACCAAGGGGAACTTAGGAGTCTCCCTAACATCCATTTATCAGGAGCACTGCGTACGCAGGGCCCTTAGTATTATTCGCCATCTGCCCATTCATCCAGCATCCTCTGTGACTTTCTACCATCAGGCAGGAGACTATGATGCATAAAAACAAGAACGGTCAGGATGAGCAACAGTTTCTTCCCCCAGGCCATTAGGATTCTGAACTCTCTGCCAAATCATATTCAAAGTGTCAATGGTTAATCAGTTCCCGTACAATATTAATGCACTTTAGTTTGTTATTTATGTGTGATTCATCTGTAGATTTTATCCTTACCTTCATAAGTTATCGTGTGTTCTGTGTCTTATGTGTACGACTGTGCTTTACACCCTGGTTCAGAGAAACACAGTCTCATTTCTATTTACATTATATGACTATATATGTAATGTACATGAATATAGTTAAATGACATAAACTTGACTTGACAATATCTTTTCCTAGCAGATTTTTTTATAATGAAATTAGAAATCTACTCTACCCATTGGCCAAGACCTAAAACAACTTGTTCCATAAGTAGTCCTTTGGGATATTGCTCAGAATGTGTTCAATGAATTCTTCCAAATGTCCTATACAACTTCTGTTATTTCTCTAATCCAACCAAAGATCAAAGTCACTAACAATAACCTGATTGCACTTGCAACATATTCATCTGATTTATACTACATCAGGGCATCTGCTGTTGATGGGCTTGCCAATGTTTTTATCACGTCATATCTACTCTGACTAGAATTCTACTTCCTGGTTTTCTAGCCCTAGATTATTTCTTACTACAGTAGTTTTATTATCCTTAAAGATAAAGTTAGTGACATAAATATGAAATTAAGGTTAAAATTAGAGTTTAAACATTTAAACATAGAACTTAAACAATTACCTTGGGATTAATTTCCACATATAAAACGATCCTTTTAGGGCCTCAGTGTCTGTTTAGTAATAATTATTGCCTATTGTGCCATTATACCTCATTCAATTTACTCATATTTTGCAGCAATGATTGTACGCAGAATATTGAAGCCCTGGTCAATTAAGTGGCTTAGTAAAATGCAGCCATAAGGTCCTCAAAAGTACCTCAATATGGAGGAGTGAGTTACCACCCGCAGTGATTTCTGGGTTTCTATATTTAACCATGTGTATTCAGCAAAGGATTTGCTAACAGTTTAACAGAGAAATGCTGGTAATTGCTGACTGTTTTGCTTTCCTCACAGCTGTAAAACTTAGCCATAACTCCAGTTACAGAAAAATACCATTTACACTTTTATGCACATCATAATCATCAGGGTTTTACTAGAAAGAATACTTAACAGGCTTATGAGAAAATAAGATGGCAGATGGAAACATTGATGTAAAAGTAAATTTAAAGTACAGCATGTGGTTTGGTTGCCTTTAGCTGCTTCATGATAATTTTGAAAAATTCAGGATATTTGAATTTCTTACCTGAGCCATTTAGTCACATTGCACAATTGTTTCTGCAATAGATACATTTTATTTGAGCCTACAAATTTAACACAATAAATGTAGATAGCCTCACTGTTTATTGGCATATTAGAATAGTGTAGGCCTCATTGGACTGTTGGCAAAATAAGTACATGTGTAAGGTAAACTGAAGTTTGGTTTCAGAGGGAGTCACTTTCAGTGCAAACACATCTTCAATGAAGTCGTAATGGCAGAGTGTAGAGAATTCTGTGCCCTGTGTTGATTTACAGTAGATTGAAACTGCCTCCAACAAAGAAGTAATACCTTCAAAAACAGTACTGTTTTTGATGTGCAATTGAAAGTCCCTGTGACCTTTGTGAGAACTGTATCTCATGCCAGCAGCAGTCAACTATGAACCAGGTCTCTGTTCAAAAGAATAGCAGATGTTGACAAATGACACCTCACTGTTATCGCTGCTTGCAGGAGTGAAACTGTAATTGAGAAGATAATATAAATAATTAGTGTGGAACTGTAACACTGTATATCATAAAATGTTTGTTGGAAACTTAATTTTTTATGTTCAGTATCTTAATATTAAATGCAAACATGACATCCTTCATCGTTCAGCTTGCTCAACATTCAAAATTGGTAGCAGCTTCAGCATGAGAGAGTTGTCACACCAATACTGTATGATCTCTAAACAGACAAGGAAAAGGTTTACATAAAAACGGATGCCCACATGAACAGAACTTCCCTCAATGATGTCCTGATACCAGTTAAATATTTAATGTTAGCTAACAGTTAATAATAGACACAAAAAGTTAGATTGGAATATATTAATTAAAAAAAGACAAGAGCTGATGGTGATAAGTCTGCAGTTCAGTTCAATGAGTGGGACACAGCAGGACTTTAAAAATAATTCTTGCACAGAGGTTCTAATCTAGAATTTAATGTCCAAAAAACTGGCAAAAACAAGGGCCAAATAGAAATTTCAAAGGGGAAATGGATAAGCATTTGAGGGTGAATAATATGCAGTCTGTGGGGAGGAAAAGCAAACAAAATATATTGCTCCATGATACATCACTGGGTTTGATGGGCCAATGTCCTTCTGTGAAGCTCATTTTGTCATTGTGAGTAATTTGTAACTGCATGGTTAAGTGGTAGAGATTGGAAGAGCATTCTGGATTCTTTTCGATATGACCAATAACTTTTACAAGAGCAAATAAGTGCCTATTGTAAATAAATCCTTGGTAGATGCCAATTGGAGGGCCACCCTTTTGCACTATAGGATTCTTTCATTGGTCCATGTTCGGGAAGTGGCAGCTGATGGAATCTGATTGGAGAGTAGAGTGAACCATGGAGAGTGGATAGAAAACTACAGTGGTCCAGCTTTCCCATCACTTTCCCTCTCCCATCTCTCATCTTTCCTGAAAGTGTAAAGATGTACATGAGTACAGTCTAAACATCAAGGATAACAGCACCGCTGCCCATTCTGCCTCTTGTTGTGTGTCGAGGCACGTAGAAGGAATACCTCTCTCTTAACTTACTAATCACTCCACAGTCATCTGGAACGATCCTAAGGCCAGGAAGATGGTTCTGACAGTGACCTTAACCTTGACTTGTAAAGCAGTCGAGACACGGATGGAAATCTGTCCCACGTCTTCCATCAAATCATGTGAGCATCATTTTAAGAAGTTTCAGAATTTTGACATGGCAGAGGAAGTCAATGGAAGTCTCGGTGATGGTTGGAATTAGTTTTAAAATGAGCAGTCAGCCTTCAGAATGTTATGCAGCAGAATTACAAGCAAGTGTGTGAGTTATCCAGTAAATAACACAGTCACAAAGTAAACAGCATTATGTAAATTTACTTGGTCTGTGTGTGGCCAACACTCATCGTGCTTTGGAAGTATATCATAAAACCTCATCTGACACTGTTGAAAAATGGCTTTACATGAGGAAGGTCTAGAAGCAGGACTTCAGAAAATACCCACTGAACAACTGGAGTAGCAGAAATGATCAGGAAGTGTTTTTAATCTGTTTCATCATGATTAAAGAGAATTTTCAGAGGCACACTTCTGAGACCAGTGCTTTTGTTCATTCTCAATAAAACATCTGGCCTTTTCCTCTTGTAGACTTTGTTGTCAATCCAGGGAGAGAAAATTGCAATATTTAGAGACAAATGCTGGAAATCTGGAGCAACACACAAATTGTTGGAGGAACTCAGCAGGTCAGGCAGTATAGAACATAGAATAGTACAGCACAGTACAGGCCCTTTGGCCCACAGTTTTGTGCCGACCCTTAAACCCTGCCTCCCATATAACCCCCCACCTCAAATTCCTCCACATACCTGTCTAATAGTTGATTGGAGAGTACAGTGGACCATGGAATGGAGGTGACGAGGGGAAGAGGAGAGATGAAGATCTGAGTGATGGGCAGGGGAAGAAGAAGAAAGGCAGTATGTGGACTGCAAGGAATAGGGAAACAAAAGGGGGCACAGAGGAAAGTGGTTACTGGAAGTGATAGAAATGTATGTTGATTCCATCAGGTTGAAGGCTAACAAAACGGAACTTGAAGTGTCCTTCCTCTAATCGGTGTCTCGCCTCAACTTCGCAGTTCAGGAGGTCATGTTGGTGTGGGAATGGGAAGTGGAATTAAAATTTAAATGGCTGGTCACCAGGAGATCCTGGCTGTTATGGTAGATGGAGCGAAGATGCCCAAAGAGGTGATTTCCTCCCATCTGTATCTGGTCTTACTGATATAGAGGAGGTCACATTGAATGCAATGAACAATACCAATGGATTCAAGATCCTGGAAGGACTTTTGAGACCTTTGAATGGTGGTGAGGGAAAGTAAAGGATTGGGAAGCTTTTAAAACAAAACAGAAGGCAAATAAAAAAATCGTAGAGAAAGGATGAGCCAGCCAATAATATAAAAGAGAATACAGATACAATAAGTTTTTTGTCAGATATATATCCTGTAGAAAGTCAAAGAAAGACTAGAGTGAATATCAGTCTGCTGGAGAATAAATCTGGAGAGGTAGTAATGGGAGACAAAAAAAATAGAAGATGAACGTATTAAGTATTTTGCATCAGCCTTCACAGTAGAAGACACTAGTAGAATGCCAGAAATATGAGAGTGTCAGGGGGCAGAAGTGAGTGTAGTTGCTATTGCTAAGGAGAAGGTGCTGGGGAAGTGGAAATGTCAGAAGGTAGATCAGTCAAGTGGACCACATGGACTGCACCCCAGGGTTTGAAGAGGTAGCTGAAAAGATTGTGGAGACATTAGCAATGATCTTTTCAGAACCACTAGATTCTGGAATGGTTCCGGAGGACTGGAAAATTGCAAATGTTACTCCAAGAAGGGATAGAGGCAGAAGAAAGGAAATTATAGGCCAGATGATCTCAGTGGTTGGGAACATTTGGAGTTGATTGTTAAGGATGTGGTTTCGGGGTACTAGGAAGCACGTGACTAAGTAGGCCAAAATCAGCATGGTTTCCTTAAGTGGAAGTCTTGCCTGACAAGTTTGTTGGAATTCTTCGAGGAAATAACAGGCAGGATAAACAAAGAAGAGCCAGTGAATGTTGTTTATTTGGATTTTCAGACCCTTGACAAGGTGCCAAAAAAATGAGGCTAGTTAACTAAATAAGAGCCCATGGTATTACAGGAAAGATACTAGCATGGATAGAAGATTGACTGACTGGCAGGAGAAAGAAAATAGGAATAAAGGGGGCCTTTTCTGGTTGGCTGCTGGTGACTCGTGATGTGCCACAGGGGGTCAGTTTTGGGACTGCTGCTTTTCACATTACGTATATGTCAATGATTTAGAAGAAGGAGTTGGTAGATTTGTGGCCAAGTTTGCAGATGATACGAAGGGGCAAGTAGTATTGAGGAAGCAGTGTGTCTACAGAAAACTGGGAGAATGGGCAAAGCAGTGGCAGATGGAATACAGTGTCAGGAACTGTACAGTCATGCACTTTGGAGAAGGAATAAAGGTGTATACTATCTGAGTGGGGAGAAGATTTAAATAAAGTGACCTGGGAGTCCTCGTGCAGGATTTCCTAAAGATTAACTTGCAGGTTGAGTTGGTGGTAAGGAATGCAATTGCAATGTTAGCATTCATTTTGAGAGGACTAGAATATAAAAGCAAGAATGTAATGCTAAGGCTTTATAAGGCATTGGTCAGACCACACCGAGTATTGTGAGTAGTTTTGGGCCTATTATCTGAGAAAGATAACCTGGCATTGGAGAAGAGGGACCAGAAGAGGTTCACAAGAATGATCCCATGAATGTAAGGATTAACATACAAGGAGCATTTGATGGCTCTGGGCCTGGACTCACTGTAGTTTAGAAGAACGAAGGGAGATTTCATTCAAACATATCAAATATTGAAAGGCCTAGATAGAATGAATGAGGAGAGGAGAGGAGAATGAGTGGGCGAGTCTAGAACCAGAGGACACAGCCTCAGAATAGAGGGACATCCATTTAGAACAGATGAGGAGGAATTTCTTTAGCTAGAGGCGGTGAATTTGTGGAATTCATTGCCAGCGATGGCTGTGGAGGCCAATTCATTGAGTATGTTTAAAGCAGAGGTTGATTAGTTCTTTGTTAGTCAGGATGTCAAAGGTTACAGGGAGAAGGCAGGAGAATGGGGTTGAGCGGGTTAATACATCAGCCATGATAGAATGACCGAGTAGATTCAATGGGCCAAATGGCTTAATTTTTCTCCTATGTCTTATGGTCAGTCCAGGCAAAAATGCAAAACAGTAATCGAGCAGTAAAATAGGGTCCTCAGCTTCTGTAAACTACTGTATCTTTCATTTTTTAAAAATCAGATTTTATGTGTAGGTAGTAAAGTTGGATTTTTTTGTCACCTTAGCTTTCATTTATAATAAGATGGTGTCCTTTCCAAATACTGATTTTTTTTCTCTTCTATTTCTCATAAGACATGGAAGTTATAGTTAAACTCAGTATTTATTCCCCATGAAAATGCAGTGAGGAGATGTCACAAACTGCTATAGTCAGCTGTGGAGATGGTTCCATGATGCTCCTGCTTCTTGGATCGCAGGTAGTGGAAAAGCTTTGGTCTTCATGAGGTTGGAGGCGAGTTACTTGCCACAGAACATTCAGCCTGCGATGCTTTTGTAACAATAGTATTTAGCTAGCTGTTCCAGTTAAGTTCCCATTCAATGGTACCTCATTGATGTGGATTGTAGGGAATTTATTCATAATGTCTTTGAATGTTAAAAAGTCGTGGTTCTGCCCTTAAATGACATATCCTAGTAATTATGTTGCACATATCAGCCCAAATCATAATTTTGCCAAAGGAAGATTACTGAAGCTTACTGAATGTCATTGCAATTAGAACACTTGTCTAAAGTTGTCCCTTATTGTCCACATTGTAGATGTAAACACGCCATGGTTTTAGGAATTCCACTATTTTTTCCTAGCATCAAACAGAACAAGATATCATGTTTTGTATCTAGTGAAATTCTTTTACATGGTTTACTACTTGCTATTAAATTTGCTGCCTCTATTTCAGGTATCTTGATGGTAAGTAACATGGAAAGATCTTGATAAAACAACTGCTAGGAAGCAAACCCAACCTGCCAAATAGACAAAAAGAAATACCGCGTCATCTGCGGTATGCATCAAAAAGTGAGTTGGAAAAAAAAACAGAAAAAAATGTGTTGTTTGTTTAGCATTTTGAGTTTATTAGTTTATTTTTTTCTTGAAACAAGTTCCATGAGAACAAATATTCACACCTTCTCTCATGCTCACACATCATGTGATGTGTGAATTCCGTAAGGGCAAATTTCCATGACCTATCTTGATCATGAAGGAGGCTTGCCAGCAGCACTGCTTCATTAGAAGTTTGAGAAGATTTGATATGTCACCAAAGAGCTTAGAAAGTTTCCACAGACGAACAGTGGAGAATATTCTGACAGTAAGCATCACAGCATGGTACACAGGATTTTAAGAGGCTGCAGAGAGTTGTATACTCGGCCAACTCCATCACAGGTGCAACCCTTGCTACTGTTGAGGACACGTTCAAGAGGCAATGCCTCAAGAAGGCAGCATCATTACTGAAGACCCTCACCATCCAGGACATTCCCACTTCTGATTACTACTAACAGGGAGGAGCCTGAAGACCTCTATTCAATGATTCTAAAACAGCTTCCTCCACAGTCATCAGTCCATGAACATGACGTCAATATTCCTTTATCAAGGCTGGTATATTTTAACATTTCATTTAGGAAAGATGCAATTGCTTACTGTAATTGCTTTCAAAAAGGCAATAGATTGCATGAGAATGTAAATTTAAAACCTAATTTTCTTAACCACGTTTAAAGTAGCTGAGCAAATGTGTTGGGGTTAAAAAGAAAAAAGAAGTTTGTAAGTGATATTACTATGTTCCCATACCTTGTATGCTTATGTCACTTTATGCTGTTCTTCTGTTACACTGAGTTAATTTCTAGTCATGGTGGTCTATATTTCAGGGTGCATTTCCCCATGGTTCAATGTGTGGACATCACACCATTCTTATTTCTCCAAACAGCTGATTAAAATACAATGGGCCTTGTGTCAGCATGTGCTGGGATATCCTACTGGGTGCAGTTATGAGCCTATAGAAATGTGTGACATTGTTGTAGCATTAACTGTTGGTGAATGGCAGTGGATAATTAAACCACCAAAAGGGGGCAGAGGCTCCCCAGACTCAAAAATGATATTGCCCAGCATGTGAATGGCAAAGACAAAGTTCAGGCATGCTTAATAGCATTCAACCAGAAGTGGATGGCTGGATGATGCATCTCAGTTTCCCTGGAGATGCCTATTGAAGTCATTCTTAAGGCAGTTCAATTCACTCCACATGATATCAAGATGTAGTTGAAAGCATTGAAAGTAAGAACAGGCAAGGTTTTTTTTAACATAGTTAAATAAAAAGACACCAAATTACAACTAATTAAATCAAGGAGGGTTGCAGGATCAGGTGATGTGTTGTAACTGCATGATATGGGAGCTAATGGAGCCCATGTGGTTCCTGGTAGCCATATCTACAGCAGGATTTGGTTGCTTGAGGAACACAGACATAAAGATGATGACCTGGAATCTGAGCATCAAACAATGTGATGCATCAGGGAGGTGGTGAGGGAGTTACTGTGTGTTCAGGAGGCAGTCACACCCATTAGATTAACGACTTCAAATTTGGTCTGTGGTTAGGGACAAGAGAATGGAACGGAGAGTGAGGCAGGTAAGGAGATTCAAGAGATAGAGAAGCCTCAGCCCTTGAGTTTGATTAGCCAGGTCTGATATTCTTGCTCCCTGTGCGGGGGCTGTAGGAATGATGAACAACCAGACCATGGCACCATGGTTTAGGAGCCATTCAAAAGCAGGGAGAGAAGAGAAATACAGTTGTAACTTGAGAATAGGTACAATTCTCTGTCAGGACGATCGAGAGTACCGAAGGCTGTGTTGCCTGTCTGGTGCCCAGGTTCGAGACATCTCACATCCTGCAAAGAACTTACAATGGAGGGGGACTGATACAGTTGTAGTGGTCCTTGTGGGAACTAACAATGTATGAAGAACAAGGAAAGAGGTTCTGTAGGAGAATTCCAACAGCCTCAGGACTAAATTTAAATCCAGAACCAAAAAGGTCCTGTATTGTTATTGAACCGTGTACAAATTGGCACAGGGTTGATAAGATAAGTAAAATGTGTAGCTCAAACATTGGCATGGCAGAAGTCTGTTTGAACTTGTGGGGTGTTGGCATCAGTACTGGGAAAGGAGAGAGCTGCTTTGATGGCGTGGCCCCCACCTGAACCATAGTCCTATTGATTCACATAACAAGGGCTGTGGTTAGGCCTTTAAACTAAATCGTAATGGGGGTGAGTTCAACAGCTTGGGAAAGTATAAATAAAGTAAAAGGGAAGGAGAGTGCAGGAGAGATTGCTGAGGTATCCGAAATAAAGAATAAGGCAGACAGATGTTTAAGAGATAAGAATTTAAACTTCAAGCAACATGTAGGCAAAATAGAGAAGTGTGTCAAATACAGGACTGCAGATGTGATATTTGAATGCATGCAGTATACAAAATAAGGTAGCTGAGCTTACAGCGCAGCTAGAAATTGGCGGATATGATGTTCACTGAGTTGTGGTTGAAAGCAGCTCATAGCTGGGAGCAAAACATCCAAGGATACACATTCTATTGAAAAGACAAGCAGGTGGACAGAGGGTTGGAAGGCTGTGCCAGTTAAAAAAACATATAATTCCATCCTTAAGAAAGAAGAGATATATGATCAGAAGGTGTGGAATCCTTTTGGGTAACATTAAGAAATTGCAAGAAAATTATATACAGGCCTCCAAACAATAACTAGGATGTGTGGTAAAATTACAACAGGAAATAGAACATATGATGCTTATGGAGAATTTCAATACGCAGGTAGATTGGAAGAATCACATTGGTGCTGGATCTCAAGAGAATTTGTAGAATGCCTACAAGATGGCTTTTTAGAACAGCTGGCAGCGGGGCCCTCAAGGAAAAAGTCAATTAAGGATTTGGTGTTCTGCAATGAATCGGATTTGATTAGGAAGCTTAAGGTAAATTAACCCTTAGGAGACAGTAATCATAATATGAAGGAATTTACCATGTAGTTTGAGGGGAAGAAGCTAAAATCAGATGTATCAATATTAAAATGGAACAAAAGCAACTTACAGAGGTGTGACAGAGGAGTTGGCCAAAGTTGATTGGAAGGGGACACCAGCAGGGATGACTGCAGGGCAGCAAAGGCTGGAGTTTCCGGGAGCAATTCGGAACATGCAGAATCCCAAAGATAAAGAAATATTATAAAAGGAGGATGAAGTAACCATGACTAACAAAGGAAGTCAAAGATTGCGTAGAAGCAAAAGGGAGGCCACACAATGTAACAAAAACTAGTGGGAAGTTAGAGGATGGAGAAGTTTTTAAAAATCAACAAAAGGCAACTGAAAAGCCACAAGGAGAGAAAAGATGAAATATAAAGGGAAGCTAGCCAGTAATATCAGAGAAGATACCAAAAGTTTGTTACTAATGTATAAGTAAAAAAGAGGCAAGAGTGGATATCAGACCGCTAGAAAATGATGCAGGAGAATTAGTCATGGGGAACAAAGAAATAGCAGACAAATTAAATATTTTGCATCAATCTTTACTGTGGAAGATACCAGCAACATGCCAGAAATTCAAGAGGCTGGGGACAGAAGTGAATGTAGTCACTAATACTAAGGAGAAGGTTCTTGGGATGCTGAAAGGTCTGAAGATGGATAAGGCATTGGGACCAGAGGGATTACACCCCATGATTCAAAGGTTCATTTATTATCAAAGCATATATCCATATACAACTCTGAAATTTGTCTTTTCTAGATAGCCAAGAAACAAAGAACATGAAAGTCATTCAGAGAGAAATATCAAACCCACACCACCCTGCACAAAAAAGAACGGCAACACGACCATCACCCCCCCAAACCCCTCCCTTCACATAAAACAGAGCAGAAACATCGACCCCCAAAAAACCTCTATCCCACACAAG
The DNA here is from genome assembly GCF_963921235.1 of Mobula hypostoma. Lineage (NCBI taxonomy): Eukaryota > Metazoa > Chordata > Chondrichthyes > Myliobatiformes > Myliobatidae > Mobula > Mobula hypostoma. The sequence continues at coordinate 69,115,992 of NC_086108.1, forward strand.
AAAACTAACAGAACATCAACCCCAAACCCACTGCCTTCACACAACAAAACCAAAAATGAATGAATGATAAAAAGCACAGAATATAAAAACCGTAAGTCTGAAAAAGTCCATAAACGCAATAATCCAATCCATAAATGCAGAACCATGATAACATCCTCTGACGTTCATCGAAATAGAGGGACACCACTTGAGACGGAGAGGCCTACCCACCTGCCACAGCGAGCCACACAGTGACAGGCTGCTCAGAGACTGCTAATCCAGCAACTATCAAATGGGAGGCAGTCGGTGCTAAAACTCTCAATCACCTTCTGCATTTGGTTTGACGTCTCAATCTCCCTCAGTGCTTTAATTGGTGATTAATGGACACTTTCATCAGTGAAATGGAGTTGAACATCAGCTCATGCCCAATCTCAAAAGTTTCTTTGCATCGAGGCCATCTGAGTACGCACTCGCATCCGGAAATCTTCACAGAGACAGCAAAGCACTGGATCAAATGGTCTCTAAACTATAAATCGCAGGCTCTAACAGTCCCAGGATTGGGAAGCATTTAAAACCAACAGAAGGTAACTAAAAAGTCATTAAGAATATAAAAATGAAATATGAAAGTAAGCTATCCAATAATATTAAAGAGAATACCAAAAGTTTCTGTTGATACATAAAGTGTAAAAGAGAGGTGAGAGTGGATATTGGACCACTGGAAAACTATGCTGGAGAGGTAATAATAGGGGACAAGGAAATGGCAGACAAACTAAGTGTTTTGCATCAGTCTTCGCTGTGGAAGACACTAGCAGTATGGTGGAAGTTCCAGGTATCGGGGCCAAGAAGTGTGTGAAGTTACCATAACTACAGAGAAGGTTATTGGGAAACTGAAAGGTTTGAAGGTGGATACATCACCTAGAAACAGGTGGCTGAAGAGATTGTGAAGGCATTAGTAATGATCTTTCGAGAATCACTAGATTCTGGAATGGTTCCAGAAGACTGGAAAATTGCAAATGTCACTCCACTCTTCAAGAAGGGAGAGAGGCAGAAGAAAGGAAACTATAGGCCAATTAGTCTGACCCCAGTGGTTGAGAAAATGTTGGAGTTGATTATTAAGGTCGAGGTCATAGGGTACTTGAAGGCACATGATAAAATAGGTGCTAGTCAGCATGGTTTCCTCAAGGGAAAATTTTGCCTGGCAGATCTGTTAGAAATAACAAGCAGGATAGACAAAGAAGAATTGGCTGATGTTGGGTACTTATGTTTTCAAAAGGCCTTTAACAAGGTGGCACACAAGACTGCTTAACAAACTACAAGCCCTTGGTATTACAGGAAAGATTCCAGCATGGATGAAGCAGTGGCTGATTGACAGAAGGTAAAGATTGGGAATAAAGGGAACCTTTTCTAACTGGCTGCCAATGACTAATGGTGCTCCACAGGGGTTTGTGTTGGGACCAATTCTTTTTACGTTATATGTCAATGATTTGCATGATGGAATTGATGGCTTTGTTCAAAAGTTTGCAGATGATATGAAGAAAGGTGGAGAGGCAGATAGTTTTGAGGGAGTAGAGAGGCTACAGAAGGACTTAGACAGAATGGGAGAATGGACAAAGAAGTGGCAAATGGAATACAGTGTCAGGAAGTGTATGGTCATGCACTTTGGTAGAAGAAATGAAAAGGCTGACTATTTACTAAATACTGAGAAAATACAAAAAACTGAGGTGCAAAGGGACTTGGGAGTCTTTGTGCAGGATTCTCTAATTGTTAATTTGCAGGTTGAGTCTGTGGTGAGGAAGGCAAAGGCCTCACGTGAAGTATTGTGAGCAGTTTCGGGCCCCTTATCTTAGAAAGGATGTGCTGAAACTGGAGAGAGTTCAATAGACAATAGACAATAGGTGCAGGAGTAGGCCATTCGGTCCTTCGAGCCAGCACCGCCATTCACTGTGATCATGGCTGATCATCCACTATCAGTATCCAGTTCCTGCCTTATCCCCATAACCTTTGATTCCGCTATCTTTAAGAGCTCTATCCATCCCTTTTTTGAAAGCATCCAGAGACTTGGCCTCCACAGCCTTCTGGGGCAGAGCATTCCATATATCCACCACTCTCTGGGTGAAAAAGTTTTTCCTCAACTCCGTTCTAAGTGGCCTACCCCTTATTTTTAAACTGTGGCCTCTGGTTCTGGACTCACCCATCAGCGGGAACATGCTTCCTGCCTGCAGCGTGTCCAATCCCTTAATAATCTTATATGTTTCAATAAGATCCCCTCTCAGCCTTCTAAGTTCCAGAGTATACAAGCCCAGTCGCTCCAATCTTTCGACATATGACAGTCCCGCCATCCCGGGAATTAACCTTGTGAACTTATGCTGCACTCGCTCAATAGCAAGAATGTCCTTCCTCAAATTTGGAGACCAAAACTGCACACAGTACTCCAGGTGTGGTCTCAGCAGGGCCCTGTACAGCTGCAGAAGGACCTCTTTGCTCTTATACTCAATTCCCCTCGTTATGAAAGCCAGCATGCCATTAGCTTTCTTCACTGCCTGCTGTACTTGCATGCTTGCTTTCAGTGACTGATGTACAAGAACACCTAGATCTCATTGTGCTTCCCCTTTTCCTAACTTGACTCCATTTAGATAATAATCTGCCTTCCCATTCTTACCACCGAAGTGGATAACCTCACATTTATCCACATTAAACTGCATCTGCCATGCATCTGCCCACTCGCCCAGCCTGTCCAAGTCACCCTGCATTTTCATAACATCCTCCTCACATTTCAAACTGCCTCCCAGCTTTGTGTCATTGGCAAATTTGCTAATGTTACTTTTAATTCCCTCATCCAAATCATTAATATATATTGTAAACAGCTGCGGTCCCAGCACTGAACCTTGCGGTACTCCACTAGTCACCGCCTGCCATTCCGAAAGGGACCCATTAATCGCTACTCTTTGTTTTTCTGTCAGCCAGCCAATTTTCAATCCGTGTCAGTATTCTGCCCCCAATACCACGTTCCCTAATTTTGCCCACTAATCTCCTATGTGGGTCTTTATCAAAGGCTTTCTGAAAGTCCAGGTACACTACATTCACTGGCTCTCCCTTGTCAATTTTCATAGTTACATCCTCAAAAAATTCCAGAAGATTAGTCAAGCATGATTTTCCCTTCATAAATCCATGCTGACTCAGACCAATCCTGTTACTAATATCCAGATGTGTCGTAATTTCACCTTTTATAATTGACTCCAGCATCTTTCCCACCACCGACGTCAGGCTAACTGGTCTATAATTCCCTGTTTTCTCTCTTCCTCCCTTCTTGAAGAGAGGGACAACATTAGCCACCCTCCAATCCACAGGAACTGATCCTGAATCTATAGAACATTGGAAAATGATTACCAATGCGTCCACGATTTCTAAAGCCACCTCCTTAAATACCCTGGGATGCAGACCATCAGGTCCCGGGGACTTATCAGCCTTCAGACCCAACAGCCTATCCAACACCATTTCCTGCCTAATATAAATTTCCTTCAGTTCATCCATTACCCTAGGTCCTTTGGCCACTATTATATTTGGGAGGTTGTTTGTGTCTTCCCTAGTGAAGACAGATCCAAAGTACCTGTTCAACTCCTCTGCCATTTCCTTGTTCCCCATATTAAATTCACCTGCTTCTGTCTTCAAGGGCCCAATTTTGGTCTTAACTATTTTTTTCCTTTTCACATACCTAAGGAAGTTTTTACTATCCTCCTCTATATTCTTGACTAGTTTACCTTCGTACCTCATTTTTTCTCCACATGTTGCCTTTTTAGTTACCTTCTGTTGCTCTTTAAAAGTTTCCCAATCCTCAAAAGAGGTTCACAAAAATGATTCCGGGTTTGAATGGCTTGTCATATGAAGAGTGTCTAATGGCTCTGCGCCTGTATTCACTAGAATTCAGAAGAATGAAGAGTGACCTAATTGAAACCTATTGAATGGTGAAAGGCCTTGATAGATTGGATGAGGAGAGGATGTTGCCTATGGTGGAAGAGTTTAAGACTGGAGGACACAGCCTCAGAATGGAGAAGCATCCATTTAGAATGAAGATGAGAAATCTCTTTAGCCAAAGAGTGGTGAATCTGTGGAATTCATTGCCACAGACAGCTGTGGATGTTGTGTCTGTGCACAACTACATATCAATTAAAATAAAAACTCGCACGTGGGAAATGGCTTTTACTGGTGTATTCACATTGCAGAGAGAGAGAGATACAACAGCATATGCACAGACAACAGATCAATATGTATTGCAAAGGTGGAGGGGTAATTGCTCTAAGACAGACTCGTAGATAGACACACAGAGCTTAGAAAAATAGAGGGCTATGTGGTAGGGAAATTCTAGGCATTTTCTAGAGTAGGTTACATGATCAGCACAACATTGAGGGCCGAAGGGCCTGTAATATGCTGTAAATTTGTATGATCTAAGGTCTAAATAGATCCATACTTCCTCCCCCTTTAGGTTAATGCAACATAAAACTGTACATGCACAAAGCATTCAATTTCCCTTTCATAAACCCATATTCCATATAAACATGCTTTCACAATAACAGTCCATAACTAACTTCACAGTTCTAAAGGTTCAGTCTTTTGGGTGCCGCTCTGTTTCTTACAGGATAGCGCCTCTGGACCTGTGGAGTAGTATCAGGTTTGGTAGGTGTCTTATCAACGATAATGTTCTTGTCACATCTCTGAACCTGTGGAGCAGCATCAGGTTTGGTAGGTATCTTGTCTAAGACAATGTCCTCGTTTCTGGTACCACGTTTGTATCAGTGACACGATCATCACTGAGAGGTAAGTCCAGTGACTGAAATGCGTCATTCTCATTGGATGCAGTCAACTCGGGTGTGTTCTTCCGTTGAGAATCCAGTATCTAGTCTAAATGACGTCTCCATGCCTGATATGCAAAATCCTCTGTGTACATCAGTTGTCCAGTTCTTATAGCTATCCTACCAGTGTCCACTTGTCTTCTCAGTAATCACACGCTAGAACTTCCTGTCCAATCTCGAAGCTCCTTGCTGCTTCACTTGGCAATTGCTGAACTGTTTATTCTGCACTTCCCTCTGTAGATCTGGTTTCAGGAGCTCTATGCGAGATCTCAGATTCCTGCTCATGAGCAGCATTGCAGGTGTTTGATTTGTCGTCGCATGAACGGAGTTCCGATACACAAAAAGGAAGTTATCCACCTTGTACTGTAGAGAAATGTCCTCCTTGTCCATTGTTTTAATGGACTTCATGAAGATTTGGATAAACCTTTCAATTAACCCATTCATTGCTGGGTGGTGAGGAGCTGACTTGAAATGTCTGATGCCATTTTTCTTCATGAACAGTTGGAATTCAGACATGTATTGTGGTCTGTTGTCACTCACAATTTGTTTGGGTAAGCTGTTTCTGGCAAATGTAGTCCTCAGAGCGGAGAAAGTCTTTGCTGAGGTGGTTGACTTCATTCGTATAACCTCCGGCCACTTTGAATGAGCATCCACAGCAATCAGAGACACGAGTCCATGAATTGCCCAGTGAAGTCAATATGTACTACTCTCTGCCACATTGAAGATAGCCACACCCACAGGTGTAACGGTGCCTGTGGGGGTGCATTTTGATTTTTTTTTTGCCATCCCAAACAGCTTTTAGCCAAGTCTTCAATCTGTTTATCTGTTCCCTTCTGAAGCACATTCTGATTATCATTAAGAAGCTGTGACAGCCTCTTGTTAGTGCTACCATTTGGGCTGCAGTTGCCTGTTAATGCCACACTGAAAGCTTTGACTGAGTGCCAGTCGAGTTGGATTTTTCTCAACCATTCACATCTGAAAAGTGCTGGCCTTTCACTTTTCAATACATAAAGCTCTAACTGCTGTGTTTGGCCTCCACACATCACATTTACCTTCAATAGACACTTTTTGCCTATATATGTCTTTAGCATCACTGAGGTCTTCTCTGATGGTATCTTAGAAAACAGTCTGTTGTAGTCAGCCTCTTAAATTATGGACAAAGCTGATTCTGTGTCCAGTTCCATTTTCAGTTTTACACCAGACACATACATTGATTGTGATCCATATGATTTTATCATCTGCTTCAGTAATACTATGCAACTCTAGGCATGACAGTTCACCTTCATCACACCTTCTTTTGTCTGTTGCACATTCCGTCACTTTATGCACTTGCTTAGTTTTGTGTGTGAAACTCTTCACTCCATGTGGTTTTTGTCTTTGCTTGTGCTTTTTGTCTGACTTGCTGTACAGGTAAGTGTATGGTGTGTGGGTAGGTGTGTGGGTATGAAAATTGGCACAGCAGGGTAATGGTTAACAATTAGGAATTTGTGGGCCTGTTATGTTGTTGGGCAGATTGGCCCTTGATACTAGATAAGGGGAGAACAACATGTGACTCTGGTCTACCGGATATCATGCCTAAGAGCAAGCTAAAATTGCTGACTTATGTAAAAGTAACTAATCACTTTGCCTCTAAAAAATTTTTTTTTTACATTGTTTGGTTGTAAGATTAATAGGATGCATTGTCTCTGAGGGGGGCCAAGGCCGGTTGTTAAAGGTCACCCGACCGTGGTACTTGCAGGTATGGAGGATGTATGTTGGCGTATTACGTGGCCAGGACTTAGATTGTCCCAAGTTAGGGTCATGTTAGCATCAGATTGAATGCCTAGCCCCTTCTAGCTGGACTGGGAAGTGGCAATAGTGCGATAAAGTTCTTTCTTGGGTAGACCACTTACCTTCGGGCTGAGCAGCGGAACCGGCGCCATGGACCTCCACCCTAGCCGGTCCACGGTCGGTCGCCTGCCTCAGGGACCACGCAGACGTTGCTAAGTATACTCGGAGGTGTAGACTACCAGGGGTTGCTTAAGTTAGCCCTACCTATTAGTGGTGTAGGTAGTGTATGATCACAACTCTCTATTTTCTTCTCTGTATTAACAACAAAGTGAGTCTTGGAGGAACTACCGAGTCTGGGTCCATTTGTTCAAGCGAAACCGAATAGTTGCAGCATCCACCCGTCACGGTTATTCTTTAGGTATCAGTTTTGTGGAACACTTGCACACTCCCTCGATGTGACTTTGTGGCATTTTCCGCAGACTTTTTCCTTGAACCAACAGTCATTTGCATCATGGAAGGATTTGTCCCATTGATAACATTTTTGGCTTTTTGCACCATTCAGGGACGTTTCCGGCATTTCACATTCTAACCTTTTCCGTAGTTCTGCTGTATTCGCTAACAATATTGCAATAGTCAATGCCTGTTTGAAGGTTGGGTGTCTTTCAGACAGTGGCTGTATTGGAGTGCTTTGACTATGGACGTCACATACAAGCCTGCCCCTTCATGCATCAGAAAGTCCATCTCTAAAGTCACAGTACCGGGAAAGTTTGTACAGTTCTGCAATGTATTCAGAAATGCTTACGTCTTTTGACTGGTTCCTTTTGTAAAAGGGGGTGTAGGGCTCAAATGATTTTGTAAAATTGTAACAACTTTGTTGAACATCTTGCCTGCTGGTTTTTCAGGGGTTACTGGGTTGTATAAGAGAATGTACGTCCTTGCACCAATTAAACTAAGAAGTGTAGAGGCTTTCTTTTGCTCCTTCACATTGTTCACGTTACAATACAGATCAACCCTCTCAATATATGACTCCCAGCCTTCATTAGCGCTATCAAATTCAGCGACTTTCCCGTCTGAAGCTATCGGCACGTTATTTTCACTTTAAATTCAGCGCATCTTTCAGTGTTATTTCACTTAGTTAGCATCCATGACAGCTTTCTAGCGCTGTTTAACTCCCGCTGTTATGTCCCGTAACTGTTGGTGCAGCTTGTGATACCTTCTAACATTCCGGTTCGTACTGATCATCAATCTGCTGTGTCCGTGCACAACTACATATCAATTAAATAAAAGCATGCACATGGGAGATGGCTTTAACTGGTTGTATGAGAGAGGGGAGAGGGAGAGAACAATGCCCATTCGCAGATATATACAGATTACATATGTAATACATATTACAGAGTGGGGAGTGGGGGTCATTTCTCTAAAATAAATAGATCCATACATTACAGTGGAGGCCAAATCTTTATGCACATTTAGATCAGCCATAATGAAATAGTGGAGCAGACTCGACGGGCCAAATGGCCAAATTCTGCTCCAATATCTTATGGTCTTATAGCAAGCACATATAATAGATCAGTAAAATACAGTCACATAAAAAATTTGATTGAGAAAGTGCTCAGACACAAATCCACTTACAGAACTGAGGAAGACATCTGATCATTGAGGATCTCATAATTAAATTAGTAGGCTGCCAAACTGACTCAGGCATGAAGTTCTGTGATGAATCATGTCAGCCCAAGGCAGCTGCACACAGGTGCAGGTGTTGCCGGTGTTCTCAACTTCGAGGATCTGTGAAATCACATCAGTGAATGTTCACTGGGACCTTGGGAATACTTCCTTTATGAGGGGAAAATAGGCAACTTTAACAATAATCTTTTCTGCACTGTGGAGACCAATGCTTCTGTAGTTATCACAACTGGCTTTATTTTACAAGCAGGTATGCTTTTGTCATTGAAGCTGAAGAATGTTTTAATGCAAGTACTTGCCATGCAAACTGTTAATGCATGATTTTATTTTAAGAAACAAAACCAGCCTCATCCATAACTTTAGTGTGAAAATTAATGTCATTTTTAGCACTGTCACATACAATTTAACTGGAGATCTCGTTTAAGTGGAAAAGCTATTCAAATGAGAGATGTATATATTTCTGACAGGACTTTCAAGTGTTAAAAAGTACCTCTAATATTTATTGGAATCTGGAGGTAACTTGAACTTTCATTTCCATAGATTGAAGTTGTAGGGCTGGGCTGGAGATGTGGAAGAAATCTTAAAAATCTAAACACATGACCTGTCCCTATACTATTTTGTTTTGTCTCTCACCTTATCAATTCCTTCTTTGTGTCTCTCCAGATTCAGTAGTCACCTAACAACACAGGCATTTTCAACAACAGTAAGCAAATTTGGCTGCATTCTAGCCTGGAACCAGGAGGGAAATATTGTTAAATTGTAAATTGGTTTATTTCATATATGCTGAGCTACAGTTTAAGTTCAAAGTAAATTTATTATCAAAGTACATATATGTCACCATATAGAACCCTGAGATTTATTTTCTTGTGGGCATGCGCAATAAATCCAATAACCATAATAGAATCAATGAAAGACTGCACTAACAGGGCAAACTACCAGGGCGCAAAAGACTGAGCAAATACAAACAGGAAGGAAAAAAAGGAAATAATAATAATAAATAAGTAAGCAATAAATATTGAGAACATGAGAACATGAGAACAAGAGTCCTTGAAAGTGAATCTGTCAGTGGTGGGAATGGTTCAGTGCTGGTACAAGTTGAGTTGAGTGAAGTTACCCTCTCAGGTTCAGATGGTTGAGAGGGAGTAACTGTTCCTGAACCTGGTGATGAGAATCCTGAGGCTCCCTGTACCTTCTTCCTGATGGCAGCAGTGAGAAGAAAGCATAACCTGGGTGGTGGGCATTCCTGATGATGGATGCTGCTTTCTTGTGACAATGCTCCACTCAGATGTGCTCAATGGCAGGGAGGGCTTTACGTGTGATGACTGGGGGGCCGTATCCACTACCTTTTGTAGGACGTTCCATTCAAGGACATTGGTGTCTCTGTACCAGGCTGTAATGCAACCAGTCAATATACATCCAACACATTGATAGAAGTTAGTCAAAGTTACATGCGTCATAGCAGGATATAAGCTGTCTTTGAACCATAAATTTTAAGTCTTCCCTATTTTCTGTTCAATGTTAGAGGGCAGAAGGGAAAATGCCGAGGGTGGGTGAGATCTTTGATTGTGCTGACTACTTTACTGAGGCAGCGGGAAGTGTAAACTGGAGGGGAGTTAAGTTAACATGGAGGGGAGACTAGTTTCCATGATGTGCTGAGCTACGTCCTCAGTTCTCTGCGGTTTCTCGTGGCCATGGGCAGAGCAGTTGCCATGCCAGTCTGTGATGCATCCAGGTCAGATGCTTTCTATGGTGCATCAATAAAAACTGCTGAGGGTAAAAGAGGACATACCAAATGTCTTTAGCCTCCAGAGAAAATAGAGGTGTTGTTCACTAGACATTAAAAATTACCACATCTATTCACACCTATTCTTGACCATTAAAATATCGGCCCTCTTCCCCAGGCCTGTGCATGATGATAAATACAGATAACTAATTCTCAGATGTCTACAAACTTGGAGGTCAGAAATCTGGCAGAGTCATTGCCAAAAAGTAATTTCCAATGAATCATCAGTATACTTATCACAACAATAAAACCACTGTTATTGTTGTGAGTCAGCAATTTTCAATTACCTCATTAGGCCTCAAGCTAGACAATGCAAACAATTACAAGCACCGAAACAGAGATTTCTTCAGATCTCCAGCAGTTGATGAATATTAGCTGGCTCCAGGGATTTTAGAGTTAAGTCTGGATCACTGCAGACCAAGGGATGCTTTCTCTGAATCTCAGAACCATGAGAGCAATGTTATTTTGTTCTCCTATCAATCTGAGTTCCTTCCTGCATCATTGAGAGAGAGAGAGGGGTGAGAGTGCCTGTAAAAGTTGTTCCTGTTTAAGTTTTAGTGTGTACATTCCTATAACACCTTTACAATCCCTGTCACAGTTCACAAAGCTAACGAGATACTTACAAAGTGCGGTCACTGTGATAAAGTTGTTAACAGAGCAGTCAATTTCTTTAGTATGTTGTCAACCATTCTGGTGATGTGGAGAAACTGCAGAGATTGTGGTAGCTCTTAAAACAAAGAAGATTAAGGGAGAGATACATTAGGGGGAAAGTAAACCACCAGAGCATAGTACATACAGTAGGAGCACAATTGGGCCATTCGGCCCATTGAGTCTGCTCCACCATTCTATCATGTCTGATTTATTATCCCCCTCAATCACAACTGAATTTAGTGGTGCAAATTGGTGAAGTAGTCACCAGAATGCCACTCATAAATTTGCCAACTGTTGGGAGAATTTCAGATAGTGATGAGGAGGTGTACAGGAACGAGTTAGATCAGCTGGCTGAGTGGTGTCGCAACATCAGTAAGACCAAGGAATTGATTGTAGACTTCAGGAAGGGGAAGTCGAGGGAAATCACACTAGTCCTCATGAAGGGATCAAGAGTGGTAAGGGTGAGCAGTTTCAAGTTCTTGGGTGTCAGCATCTTTCAGGATCTATCATGGGCCTAACAAATTAACGCAATTACAAACAAGGCATGACAGTGCCTATATTTCATTAGGAGTTTGAGGAAGCTTGGTTTGTTACCAAAGAGGTGCGTACACTGCTGAGGACCCGTGACTCCGCCTTCAGAGCAGGCAACAAGGCAGCCCTAACAACAGCGAGGGCTAAGTTGTCCCGGGCCATCAGAGAGGCAAAGCGTACACACGCCCAGCGAATCCACAGCCACTTCCAGGACAGTGGTGACACGCAGGACATCACCAACTACAAGACAACATCACCTGCCTGTGCTGGTGATGCCTCCCTCCCAGATGCACTGAACAACTTCTACGCTCGTTTTGAGGTGGAAAATGGCGTGGCAGTGAGGAAGACCACCCCTCCTCCAAATGACCAGGTACTGTGTCTTACCGTGGCCGATATGAGGAGAACCCTGTGTAGGGTCAATCCACGGAAGGCTGCTGGACCAGACAATATTCCTGCCAGAGTGCTTAGAGGATGTGCAGACCAGCTAGCTGAGATTCTCACTGACATCTTCAACATCTCCCTGAGCAGTGCCGTCGTTCCTACGTGCTTCAAGGCCGCCACCATCGTCCTCGTGCCGAAGAAGTCTTCAGTGTCCTGCCTCAACGACTACCGTCCCATCGCACTCACAACCATCATCATGAAGTGTTTCGAGAGGCTCGTCATGAGGCACATCAAGACCCTGCTGCCCCCCTCACTGGACCCCCTGCAGTTCGCGTACCGTCTCGACCGTTCAACAGAAGACGCCATTGCCATCACCCTCCACCTGGACAAAAAAGACACGTACGTTCGAATGCTGTTCATAGACTTCAGTTCAGCATTCAACACTATCATTCCTCAGAAACTGATTGGAAAGCTGAGCCTACTGGGCCTGAACACCTCCCTCTGCAACTGGATCCTAGACTTCTTGACTGGGAGACCTCAGTCAGTCCGGATTGGAAGCAGCATCTCCAACACCATCACACTGAGCACAGGGGCCCCCAAGGGCTGTGTGCTCCGTCCACTGCTGTTCACTCTGCTGACCGACAACTGTGCAGCAACACACAGCTCGAACCACATCATCAAGTTCACCGATGACACGACCGTGGTGGGTCTCAGCAGCAAGAACGATAAGTCAGCATACAGAGAGGCGGTGCAGTAGCTAACGGACTTGGTGCAGAGCCAACAACCTGTATCTGAATGTGAACAAAACAAAAGAGATGGTTGTTGACTTCAGGAGGACACGGAGCAACCACTCTCCACTGAACATCGACGACTCTTCTGTAGAGATTGCTAAGAGCACCAAATTTCTTGGTGTTCACCTGGCAGAGAACCTTACCTGGTCTCTCAACACCAGCTCCACAGCAAAGAAAACACAGCAGCGTCTCTACTTTCTGTGAAGGCTGAGAAAAGTCCATCTCCCACCCCGCCCCCCATCCTCACCACATTCTACAGAGGTTGTATCAAGAGCATTCTGAGCAGCTGCATCACAGCCTGGTTCGGAAATTGCACCATCTCTGATCGCAAGACCGAGCAGCAAATAGTGAGGTCAGCTGAGAAGATCATCAGGGTCTCTCTTCCCGCCATTACAGACATTTACACCACATGCTGCATCCGTAAAGCAAACAGCATTATGAAGGACCCCACGCACCCCTCATACAAACTCTTCTCCCTCCTGCCATCTGGCAAAAGGCACCGAAGCATTCGGGCTCTCACGACCAGACTATGTAACAGTTTCTTCCCCCAAGCCATCATACCCGTCAATAACCAAAGCCTGGACTGACACCAACCTACTGCCCTCTACTCTGCCTATTGTCTTGTTTATTATTTATTGTAATGCCTGCACTGTTTTGTGCACTTTATGCAGTCCTGGGTAAGTCTGTAGTCTAGTGTAGTTTTTGTGTTGTGTTTACGTAGTTCAGTGTAGTTTTTGTATTGTTTCATGTAGCACCATGGTCCTGAAAAATGTCTCGTTTTTACTGTGTACTGTACCAGCAGTTATGGTTGAAATGACAATAAAAAGAGACTTGACGACTTGACTTGAAAGAGACTTGCAAATTTCTACAGCTGTACCATGGCAAGCATTCTAACTAGTTGCATCACTGTCTGGTATGGAGGGGCCACTGCACAGGATCAGATAAATCTGCAGAAAGTTGTAAACTTAGCCAATTCCCCAATTCACGAGCCTCCCCAGCATCCAGGACATCTTCAAAAGCTTGATGTCTTATGAAAAGGCAGTATCTATCATTAAGGACCCCATCACTCAGGGCACGAATAGGATGAGTGACCAGGTACTGCGAAGGGAGTTCAGGGAGTTAGGTACCAAGTTAAAGGGCAGGAACTCCAGGGTTATGATCTCAGGATTGCTACCTGTGCCATTTGCTCGTGAGGCCAGAACCAGGAAGATTATACAGTTTAATACGTAGCAAAGGAGTTGGTGAAGGAGAGAGGGCATGAGATTTTTGGATCATTGAGCTCTGTTCCAGAGAAGGTGGGAAATGCACAGAAGGGACAGTTTGCACCTAAACTGGAGGGGGACTAATATCCTAGTAGGAAGGTTTGTTAGTGGGGTTTAAACTAGAGCTGCAGGGGGATGGGAATCAGAGTTTCAGAACAGTTAGTGGAGAGGTTGTGGAGACAGATGTTGGTAAGATCTCAGACAAAGATATGCATCAAAAGATTAAGCATGGTGCGACTAGTGTCCTGAGCTGTATATATTTCAATGCAAGAATTACCATTGGAAAGGTGGATGCTGGTACTGAACATGAGGTAGCTGGTTTACAAACAGAGGTAATATGTCGTGAGGAAAGGCTGTCAATAGGGCAAAATTTCAGTCAATAGGATGAGTTGGAATGTAAAAGACGGACAAAATTGAAAAGGGTGAATACAAGACTGAAGTGTGGTATCTGAATATGTGCAGTATACAGAATAAAGCAGATGAACTTGCAGCACTGTTGCAGATTGGCAGGTATGATGTTGTAGGCATCACTGAATCATGGCTGAAAGAAGATTATAGCTGGGAGCCTCATGTCCAATGATACACATTGCATCGAAAGGGCAGGTAGGAAGGCATCTGGTAAAAATGAATTCAAATCATTAGAAAGAGGTGACATAGGGTCAGAAGGTGTTGAATCATTGCGGATAGAACTAAGGAACTGCAAGGGTCAAAAGACCTTGTTGAGAGTTTTATACAGAACCCCCCAAACCAAACAGTGGTAAGGATGTTGTCTACAAATTACAAGAGATAGAAAATGCATGCCAAAAGGACAATATTTCAATTGTCATGGGGGATTACAATATGCAGGTAAATTGGCAAAATCAGGCTGGTGCTGGATTGCAGGAGGAGGAATTTCTAGAATGCCTCCAAGATGGATTTTTCGAGCAGCCCAAGGCTGAGCCCATTAGGGGATTAGTTATTCTGGACTGGGTGTTGTGCAATGAACTAGAATTGATTACAGAGCATAATGTAAAAGAACCTTCAGGGACCAGTGATCATAATATGATTGAATTCACCCTGAAATTTGAGAAGGAGAAGCTAAAGTCAGGTGTATCAGTGTTACAGTGGAGTAAAGGGAATTACAGAGGCTTAAGAGAGGAGTTGGCCAGAATTGATTGGAAAAGAACACTGGCAGGGATGACAGGAGAGCAGCGATGGCTGGAATTTCTGGAAGCAATTCAGAAGGCACAGAATATATATATCCCAAAGAGGAAGAAGTATTCTAAAGGAAAGATGACACAACTATGGCTATACAAGAGAAGCCAAAGACAACATAAAAGTCAAATAGATGGCATATAATAGAGCAAAAACTAGTGGGAAGTTAGAGGATTGGGAAGCTTTTTAAAACCAACAGAAGGCAACCAAAAAAGTTATTAAGAAGGTAAAGAAGGAATATGAAAGTAAGCTAGCCAATAATATTAAAGAACATATCAAAAGTTTCTTCAGATACATAAAGCATAAAAGAGAGGTGAGAATGGATATCGGACTGCTGGAAAATGATGCTGGAGAGGTATTAGCAGGGGACAAGCAAATGGCAGATGTACTGAATAAGTATTTCGCACCAGTCTTCACAGTGGAATACACTAGCAGTATGGTGGGAGTTCCAGGTGTCAAGGGTCATGAAGGGTGTGAAGTTACCATTACTAGAGAGAAGTTTCTTTGGTAACTGAAAGGTCTGAAGGTAGATAAGTCACCTGGACCAGATCGTGTACATCCCAGAGTTCTGAAAGAGGTGGCTGAAGAGGTTGTACAGGAATTAGTAATAATCTTTCAAGAATCACTAGATCCTGGAATAGTTCTGGAAGACTGGAAAATTACAAAGGTCATTCCACTCTTCAAGAATGGAGAGAGGCAGAAGAAAGGAAACCATAGGCCAGTTAGTCTGAACTCAGTGGTTGGGAAGATGTTGGAGTCAATTATTAGGGATGAGGTCTCAGGGTATTTGGAGGCACATGATAAAATAGGCAGTAGTCAGCATGGTTTCCACAAGAGAAAATCGTATCTGCCAAATCTGTTGGACTTCTTTGAAGAAGTAAAAAGCAGGATAGACAAAAGACAATTGATTGATGTTGTGTACTTGGATTTTCAGAAGGCCTTTGACAAGGTGCCACACATGGGACTGCTCAACAAACTACAAGCCCATGGTATTACAGGAAAAATTCTAGCATGGCTGATTGGCAGGAGGCAAAGAGTGGGAATAAAGGAAGCCTTTTCTGGTTGGCTGCCAGTGACTAGTGGTGATCCACGGGGGTCTGTGTTTGGACTGATTCTTTTTATGCTATATGTCAATTATTTGGATGATGGAATTGATGGCTTTGCTGCAAAGTTTGCAGACAATATGAAGATAGGTGGAGGGGCAGGTAGTTTTGGAGAAGAAAAGAGGCTACAGAAGGACAGACATTAGGAAAATGGGCAAAAAAATGACAGATGGAATATTGTGTCAGGAAGTGTATGGTCATGCACTTTGGACAAAAAATGGAAGGGTTGACTATTTTCTAAATGGAGAAATTACAAAAAAATCTGAGGTACAAAGGGACTTGGCAGTTCTTGTGCAGGATTCCCTAAAGGTTAATAAGAAAGTAAGGAGGCATGGGACGCAAGGGGACATTGCTTTGTGGATCCAGAAGTGGCTTGCCCACAGAAGGCAAAGACTCGTTGTAGACGGGTCATATTTTGCATGGAGGTCGGTGACCAGTGGTGTGCTTCAGGGATCTGTTCTGAGACCCCTACTCTTCATGATTTTTTTATAAATGACCTGGATGAAGAAGTGGAGGGATGGGTTAGTAAATTTGCTGATGACACAAAGGTTGGGGGTGTTGTGGATAGTTTGGAGGGCTGTCAGAGGTTACAGCGGGACATTGATAGGATACAAAACTGGGCTGAGAAGTGGCAGATGGAATTCAACCCAGATAACTGTGAAGTGGTTTATTTTGGTAGGTCAAATATGATGACAGAATATAGTATTAATGGTAAGATTCTTGGCAGTGTGGAGGATCAGAGGGATCTTAAGGTCCAAGTCCATAGGACACTCAAAGTCGCTGCGCAGGTTGACTCTGTGGTTAAGAAGGCATACAGTTCATTGGCCTTCATCAATCGTGGGATTGAGTTTAAGAGCTGAGAGGTAAAATTGCAGCTATATAGGATCCCGGTCAGACCCCACTTGGAGTACTGTGCTCGGTTCTGGTCGCCTCACTACAGGAAGGATGTGGAAACTATCAAAAGGGTGCAGAGGAGATTTACAAGGATGTTGTCTGGATTGGGGAGCATGACTGATGAGAATAGGTTGAGTGAACTCGGCCTTTTCTCCTTGGAGAGACAGAGTATGAGAGGTGACCTGATAGAGGTGTATAAGATATTGAGAGGCATTGATCGCATGGATAGTCAAAGGCTTTTTCCCAGGGCTGAAATGGCTAGTGCGACGGGGTACAGTCTTAAGCTGCTTGAAAGTAGGTACAGAGGAGATATCAGGGGTAAGTTTTTTTATGAAGAGAGTGGTGAGTGCATGGAATGGGCTACAGGCAACAGTGGTGGAGGCGGATATGATGGAGTCTTTTAAGAGACTCCTGGATAGGTATATGGAGCTTAGAAAACTAGAGGGCTATGGGTAATCCTAGGTAATTTCTAAGGTAAGTACATGTTTGGCACAGCTTTGTGGGCTGAAGGGCCTGTATTGTGCTGTAGGTTTTCCATGTTTTTAATTTGCTGGTTGAATCTGTCGTGAGGAAGGCAAATGCAATGTTAGCATTAATTTCAAGAAGAATAGAATACAAAGTAAGGATGTAATGCTGAGACTTTATAAAGCACTGGAGAGGCTTCACTTGGAGTATTGTGAGCAGTTTTGGGCCTCTTATCTTAGAAAGGATGTGCTGAAACTGGAGAGGGTACAAAATAGTTTAACCAAAATGATTCCACAATTGAATGGCTTGTTGTATGAAGAGCGTTTGATGGCTCTGGGCCTGTATTCACTGGAATTCGGGAGAATGAGGCACGACCTCATTGAACCCTATCAAATAGTGAAAGGCCTTGATAGAGAGGATGTGGAGAGGATGCTTCCTCTGGTGGGACAGTCTAAGACCAGAGGACACAGCCTCAGAACAGAGGGGCTTCCTTTTAGTACGGAGATGAGGATGCATTTCTTTAGCCAGTGAGTGATGAATCCGTGGAATTCTTTGCCACATGCAGCAGTGGAGGCCAAGTCTTTATATATATTTAAGGCTGAGGTTGATAGATTCTTGATTGATCCGGGCTTGATGGAGATACATGGAGAATGCAGGAGATTGGGGCACAGAGGAAAACTAGATCAGCCATGATGAAATGCCGGAGCAAACTTGATGGGCAAAATGACCTAGTCCTGCTTCTATATCTTATGGTCTTATGTACATGTCCTTTTTTCATTGCTATCATGAGGTAGAGGGAAAGTGGCCTGAAGACACACACTCAGGGTTCAGGAATGGTGTATTCTCCTTCACCATCAGATTTCTGAATGGACAATGAACCCATGAATACTTCCTCACTAGTTTTGCTCTCTTTTTACATGACTTAATTTATTTTTTATGTATACTTATTGTAGTTTATAATTTTAATTACTAGGTATTGCAATGTACTGCTGCCTCAAAACAACAAATTTCACAACACATGCCAGTGATGTTAAACCTGATTCTGATTCTGAGGATCCAGATTTTAAAGTCATTGCCGAAGGAACTGAAGGTAACATGAGGGTTTGTTTTATTCAGCAGGTCACAAGGGTCACACCGCCTGAAGGAACAGTAGAAGCACATTGAAATGAATAACAGATGAGACTAACCTGACCAGTCTTCCTAAGAGCTAGCTTAATATACTGACTGGCTTTTTTTTTGTGGTCTAATGTTCCATATTTCTACTGCACAAGTTCTCAGCCAAATGTAACCATTGAACATATGACCTGTAAATTCAACCACTGCAAGGCTGACTATCTCTTTTGTCTCTACAGATGCTACCTGACCTGCTGAGTTTCTCCAGTAGCTTGTTTTTTGCTCCTTCCATCAACATTTAGCCTGCCATGCCATCATGTGGTACTTTGCTGCAACTTCAAATGTTGCGCAGCTTTATACTACCTTTTAACTGACTTGTCGAGTGCAGTTTGATTACCTACAGGGAAACAGTGGTGCATGCACACTTGCGGTACAAATCCCTCTAGATACCATATCAGTTAGGCCATCGCACCGTATGCCTGCTGGAAATACAGAGAATTAATGATCCAGCTTGGCCAGTGTTGTCTTTTTTATCTAATGCCTTCTAACCAAGCAAGCTTTGTGTTCTGCAGCAGAAATCAGATTCAGGTTTAATATCATTGGCATATGGCATGAAATTTGTCATTTTGCAGCAGCAGTACAATTGCAATACATAATACAAAAAACTATAAATTACAATAAGTATATAAAAATTCAGTAAGTCATCCAAAAGGGGAAAAGAAAGGAAAAAAATTATGGAGGTAATGTTAATGGGTTCATTGTCCATTCAGAACTCTGATGGTAGAGGGGAAGAAGCTGTTTCTAAAACATTGAGTGTGTGTCTTCGGGCTCCTACACCTTGTCCCTGATGGTAGCAATGAGAAAAGGGCATGTCCTGAGTGATAAGGGTAATAATGGGTGCCGCCTTTTTGAGACATCACCTTTTGAAGATTTCCTGGATGCAGGGGAGACTGGCGCCATGATGGAGGTGGCTGTGTTTACAACTTCTTGCAGCTTTTTCTGATAATGTGCAGTGACCCCTCTATTTCAGACAGTTGGAATGCTCTCCATGGTATGTCTGTAGAAATTTGCGTGTGTCTATAGTGACATACCAATTCTCCTAAAACTTCTAATGAAGTATAGCCACTGTCATGCCTTCTTTGTAATTGCATCAATATGTTGTCCCTAGGATAAATCCTCAGAGATGTTGAGGATCTTGAATCTGCTCACCCTTTCCAATTCTGTTCCCTTGATGAGGACTGGTGTGTGTACTCTTGACTTCCCCTTGCTGAAGTCCATAATCAATACCTTGGTCTTACAGGTACTGAGTGCAAGGTTGTGCCGTGATACCACACTTAACCAGCTGATCTATTTCACTCCTGTATGCCTCCTTGTCACCATCTGAAATTCTGCCAATAATACTGTCATTGGCAAATTTATAGAGAATGGGCTAAGCATGCATCGTTCAGGTGCACCAGTGTAGATTGTCAGTGAGGAGATGTTATTTCTAATCCACACAGACTGTGGTCTCCCAGTGAGGAAGTCAAGGATCCAGTTGCAGAGGGAGGTACAGAGGCCCATGTTTTAGAGCTTGTTGATTTGAATGAGGGTATGGTTCCCTACTACTGCTGCAAGTGTATGTTATAGCATTAATACAGTGTGAGAGTAATTGGTAATAATTGTTAGAAATTATTAGTAGCTGAATGATGAAGGTATAGAGCACTGAATAATCTATGCATGGTAAAGTTGATTAGATATGGCATGTGAATTCAGGGAGGTGAAACTGTTGAACATGACACTAAAAAATAGACATCAAAGTAGATAGCAGATAGTAAAAAGTAGATTTAAAAAGCAGATATCTTCCCCCTTCCTTCTCAGTCCTGAAAAAGGGCCATAGCTCAAAATGTCAACTGTCTATTCATATCCATCAATGCTGCCTGAGCTGGTGAGTTCCTCCAGCATTTTGTGTGTGTTGCTTTGGATTTCCAGCATCTGCAGACTTTCTCATGTTTATGATTAGATATCTTAGTATGTTTAAAAAGCAGGATGCGCTGTTTGGTAAATGGGTACATTAGTTTATTACTGTCACATGTATAATGAAATATTTATCTTGCATACCCTTCATGCTGATTAATTCATTACAACATTGCATCGAGTTAGTTCTAAGTAAAAGAATAAGAATGCAGATTAAAGTATTACAGAGAAAGTGCAGTGCAGGTGAACAGTAAGGTGCACGTTCATCAGTTAGATTATGAGGTCAAGAGTCTATTTTATCATACCAGTGAACCATTCAATGGTCTTAATACAGAGGGATAGAAGATGTCCTCGAGCTTGGTGGTACATGCTTTCAGGCTTTTGAGAGAGAGAATGTCTGGGGTGGAATGGTTTTTTTTATTCTGCTGGCTGCTTTACTGAGGCAATGAGAAGTATGTTGGTGACCTGACAAATTTTAATTTTTCACGGGCCACAGGTGAGGTATCTTATGATTGGAGGACAATAAATTGGTACCCTTATTCAGGAAATGCAGCAGAGATACAGCAAGTAATTACATTGAGGTACAGGTTTCATTTGCACTTAGAAGTGCAGGGAATAATCAAAGATAGCTGGCATAATTTTGTTAATGAGAGACCTGTCCACCTAATTTAACTGCATTTATTACCTCTTCATAAAATGTATCGATCAGGGTAGTGCAGTTGATAAAGTCTACACAGACTTCATTCAGACCTTTTGCTAAGTTCCACGTGTCAAATTGATCCAAAAAGTTAAGGAGGAAAGAAGAATGTCTGAAGGCATCAAATCCTTGAAAATCCCATTGCCAGTTTTCCATTGAAATCAATTGACAAAATATCCACACAGCATGGAGCATGCACAGGGAAAAGTCCCAACAGCTTTGGCATGCCTTGCACCATGTAAAGGGATCAATCTGTTAAAAGTTCATCAGGTGGTCAGTTGTAATCGAAGGCCCGGCGTTCTAAATAGAATCCTGTAAAAATCTGCTAGCTGCACCTGGATGGACATTGAGATGAAGTTTGCTTCTTCTGTCACTTCTGTAAGTGTGCTCTCATTGCACCTCCATGACAACTGGGTAAGCCGGTGAGAGCCATAAGACAGCTGTGCATCATTACTTCTCCTGCTTCTCCTGCAGGGTAACAGAAAAGTGACAAGAAAAATATTTTCTTTACTTTTTCAATCCTGTCTCTGTTTAACATCTGGAATAAACTACAAGGGATAAAATTGATAGGCTGAATGACCTGTTCTGCCATGTAACTTCTGTTTCTTAGAGGGTAGAAGGATAATGCATGCTTCTGCATTGTATGAACCTTTCCCTATCACCTTTCTTAGTTCTATTATTTATGATCTTTTTATACATTAAGATTGCACAATGCCCTAATGTATATCATGACTTTATCTTCATGGGCACGTGGCCAAGTGGTTAAGGCGTTTGTCTAGTGATCTGAAGGTCGCTGGTTCGAGCCTCAGCTGTGGCCGCGTGTTTGTGTCCTTGAGCAAGGCACTTAACCACAAATTGCTCTAGTCATCACACAGACTTCCAATCTGCGCCTTGTAAGGCATGAAAATGCCCAACGCAGATCTTTCATGATCTGAGTTGACGTTCCCTTCCCTTATCTTCACTAGGACTAGATCTGGATCAATGGAGCCCTGACGCAGCAGTTCTAGTGTCCAAAGTGATAAATAAGAAACCAGAAGGCTGTTTGTGTCATCTGAATAGCTCATACCTGATAACATTAACTGTTTTCCATCCCTTTCCCATTTGTCTTAATTCCTCTATTATCCATAGAGTGATAGTTATCCAGTGTGAAGTAGACCCTTCAGCCAACTCTTCCAGGAATATCAATGTGCGAGTCCCATATCCTTCTAATACTTTCCTATCCAATTAACTGTCTACATTTATTTTAAATTTTGTAATATGTTCACTTTTCGCTGATCCCATGATAGACAGTTTTGTCTCAATAAACACAAAGAGATTTTGTAGATGCTGGAAATCCAGAGCAACACACACAAAATGCTGGAGGAACTCAGGCAGGTCAGGCAGTATTTATGGAAATGAATAAACAGTTGACGTTTGGAAGCTGGTGAAGGGTCTCCGCCCAAAACGCCGACTGTTTATTCATTTCCAGAGACGCTGTCTGACCTGCTGAGTTCCTCCAGCATCTTGTGTGTGTAAATATCTCTCATTACATTCATGGGCAAACTGTTGCACTTGCAAAGATGGAACACCGGACTACCTAAGAATCATACAATAATCACAAGCGGCACGTAATTTTTCTAGCAACAGTCGATTTTGTTTGAATTTTATTTTCAAGAGATCATAAATCTGTGAATCTCGGGTAGGAATGGAAAGGAAAATTCAAAGCTGCTCGCTTGATGAGACATGAAGTATCCCATTTGAAGTAGCCACGATGTAAAATTCAACATTTCATTTTAAAAAAAAACCAAGATTGTTTGCTGCACTCACAAGATGCTGCAGGAACTCAGCAGATCAAACAACATCGATGGAAGGAAATGAACAGTCGCCGTTTCGGGCAGAGGCTCTTGCGTTTGTGTGCGCTGCTCCAGATTTTCTACAACGGAGTTGCTCTTGTATCTCCACACACGAAATATATTTCCAAATTTTCCTTTATTCACACTTTTCTAACGAGAGGCATTTTTTAAATACATGTTGGAAATTTTCCAGAAAGAAAAAAGTTTGCCAATTTTAACTTTCCGGGGGGAAAGGAAGATCGTTCCAAATGACTACTGGTAAACTAATCTTCATTTGGAGCATACCAGACAACCCGTTCTTATTCGAGAGGTTGTATTGAAGAGGACTTTAGGGGGATTGCACTAACTGTTTATAGAGGCGGCGTGAAAGGTTAAATTTGTAAGGTTTTCCAAGCTTTTACTGCGAAGGGAGGATTTTGGGCTTCACAATGATAAAAACTTTGAATTGCCAGGAATTCTGTTAATTAGCTGATACCCTTCATTGAAATAAAATGAAGAACACGAATTAGAATTACCCCCAGTCCTCAGCGCCAACTCGCCTGCCTTGTATCCATGATTCCTGAAGTAGCATTTCCATGTTCCCGTACTCTGGGTTTCATGAGACAACGCAAGCCCACAGCCGCAGTCTGACGAGTAAACACGTTACGCGCCTCAGCGCGAAACGCGGACTGAGAGGAATCCCCGGCTTCACGAGACTTTAACTTGTTACGTCACAAAAGCCGGGATGTGTGTCAGAGGGAGGTCGATATCGTTCCTGCTCCGAGGGCAAACGTAGGCTTGCTTGGTGATGGTCAATTGCTGAGGATACTGGGCTGTTTGGAATGGGAGAATGGATGGCGAGCAAGGTTGTTAGTTGTAAAATGACCTACAATGTATACTCAGGAGGGCGGTTCTCTACAACTCAATTTTGGGAATCGTGGAGAATCGAAGTTGAGTAAAAATCAAACAGAAGTGAACAGAGCAGGTGAGAATTTTTCCTCATTTTTTCTGTATAAAGAATTTTGCAATCCCTGAATAAAAGTTTGTTTATTCACAGATTTGTAAATAAAAGTCAATGTTAATTGCAAATTAACTTCATTTAACTATATAATTTTGATTACCCCTGTAACAGCTTTACAAATATTTAGCTGAATAATTTAGGTCTATTAAAAATTTAGTTTATTTGTTGTAAAATTTTTTGAATTAGCTGGATGAGATGGAGATTCAAGGGAGTATTTGGACTCTGCAATAAGATGTAAATCGGGTGTGTGAGTGAAACATGGCAATGGCTTGGGAAGTGTGAGAGTCACACATTTTAATAGAGGAAATCAAATGTCTATTAGTTAAATAGACAGAAAATGCAGATGAAGAGAGCTACGTAAAGTTATTATAGAAGTACCTATATGTCACCACATATTACCTTGAGATTCATTTTCTTGCAGACATTTACAGGAAAATAGAGAAATACAACAGAATTTATGAAATTCTATTTATGAAAAACTATAAATAACAAAGACTGACAAACAACCAATGTGTAAAAATAGGACAATTTCTGCAAATAATAATGAAAAAAGAAAATAAATAATAGTGAATTGTAGAGTCCTTGAAGGTGAATCAGACATTGTGGAGTCAGTTCAGCGCTGGAGTGAGTGAAGTTATCCATTCTGATTCAGGAAGCTGACGGTCGAAGGGTAATAACCTTTCCTGAACCTGTGGTATGGGACCTAAGGCTCCTGTACCTCCTGCTTGATAACAATGGGATGATGGGGGTCCTTGATGATAGATGCTGCTTTCTTGTGGTGCCACTCATTGAACTCAATAAGGGGAGGGTTTTGCATGCAATGGACAGGACTTTATGCACCACTTTTTGTAGACTTTTCTGTTCTTGGACACTGGTGTTTCCATCCCAGGCTGTGATGCAGCTAGTCAGGATGCTCTCTATTGTGCATCTGTAGAGGCTTGTCAAAGATGTCTGCTGAATCAATGCAAACTTCTCAGAAAGTAGAGGTCAAAGGCTGGGAATCCTGCGGCATGTAACTCACCTCCTGAGTCCCCAAAGCCTGTCCACCATCTACAAGGCTCAGGTTAGGAGTGAAATGGAATACTTGCCACTCTCTTGGATGAGTGCAGCTCCATCAACACTCAAAAGGCTTGTCACCATCCAGTACAAGGCAGCCCACTTGATTGTACCCTTCCACAAGCATCCGATCCATCCACCATCGATTAAACAGTTGCAGCAGTGTGTACTATCTACAAGATGCACTGCAACAACACACCAAAGTTCCTAAGGCAGCACCTTCCAGACCCACGACCACTACCATCTACAAGAATGAGAACAACAGAAACCAGGAAACACCACCACTTGGAAATCACTTACCATACTGACTTGGAAACATATCGCTGTTCCTTCACTGTCACTGGGTCAAAACCATGGAATTCCCACCCTACAGCACTGTGGGGGTGTATCTACACCTCTGGGACTGCAGCGGTTCAAGAAGGCAGCTCATCACCATCTTCTCAAGGGCAATGAATGCTGGCTTAGCTGGCAATGGCCACATCCTGTAAGTGAATAAATAAAAAAAAAGGTGCTATCGTGCCTTCTTTGTGACAGATCCTCTGATATGGTAATGCCAAGGAACTTTAAAGCTTCTGATCCTCTCCACCTCCAATCCCCGAATGAGGACTGGCTTCCTGTCCTATGGCTTCTTCCTTCAGTAGTCAGTGACCAGCTCCTTGGTTTTGTTGACTTTGAGTTAAAGGGTGGTGTTATGGCACCATCGGGGTGCAGTGGTAGCCAGAGCGCACCCAGCACATCTTTAAGAAAAAAGCCCAACTAAACAAGCTAATTAATTAGGTGCCGTCCAGGGTGATTTGAGTATCTCAGAAACTGCTGATCTCCTGGGATTTTTACGCATAACAGGCTCTGGAGTTTACAAAGAATGGTGCCAAAAACAAAATAAACATCCAGCAAGTGGATTTAACAAGATATTTTCATTCACAGAACAGCCACTCGCTAGATTTTTAAAAATTTTTGGCACCATTCTTTATAAACTCCAGAGTCTGTTGTGTGTAAAAATCCCAGGAGATCAGCAGTTTCTGAGATACTCAATTCACCCTGGGCGGCACCTAATTAATTAGCTTGTTTAGTTCGGCTTTTATCTTAGAGATGTGCCCGGTGCGCTCCGGCTAGCACTGTACCCCTGGGCACCATCCAATCAGATTTTAAGTCCTGATGAAGGGTCACAGCCTGAAACATCGACTGTTTATTCCTTTCCAGGGAGTGCTGCCTGACTTGCATTTTGAGTATATTACTCTGGATTTCCAGCATCTGCGGGATATCTTGTGTTTAAGATTTTCAATCTTCCTCCTATATTTTGATTCATCACCACCTTTGATTTGGTCAACAACAGTGGTGTCATCAGCAAACTTAAATATGGCTTGGACCTGTAGTTAGCCATAGCTATAAAAGTGAATGGAACAAGAGGCCTAGCACACATCTTGTGCTGATGGTAATTGTAAAGGAGATGTTGTTGCCAATCTGTACTGACTGAGGTCTACAAGTGAGGAAATCAATGATCCCTGGTGCACAGGGAGATATTGGCCTTTATTGCAAGAAAGGGATTAGAAATAGCAGAGGTACTGTTACACATCGTTGGTGAGGAGACACCTGGTGCACTCCCCTTACTTAAGAAAGAGAGCTCTACTGTTGGAAGTGGGCTAATTGAGGTTCCCAATGCTAATTCTTGTGATGTGTAGGTAGTCCTTTTATGGTCAACCAAAGAAATTAGATCTGAATTTTTTTGGGGGTAGAAAAATGAGGGTGATCTGATTAAAACAGGTTTCTGAAAGGGCATGACAGGACATATCTGGAGATGATCCTGCTAGTGGAAGAATCTCAAAGGAGAGGATGTGGTTACTAGATTCGAGGTAGTCATTTAAATCTGAAGAATGTATTTTCAGGGAAAATGATGGATCGCGAGACTTCCATACCACAGAGGGTTAAGGAAGCTAGATCACTGGGGGTATTTAAAGAGTAATACACTTTTTGAAAAGTCTGGAAATTAAGGACACAGAAAAAGACATGATGTCTGATACAGATTAGCTTTGATTGTATTGGATGCTGGGGCAGGTGTGAGGGGCCAAATGTGTTTTGTATTGATTTCCCAGCTACTGGCCTATTAGTCAGATTTAACTAGGCCCAATTTCCTTGCCTTCCCTTCTGTCTTCAGACATGAGGAGTGTATTCCTACACCTGCCCAGATCTCTGATTGAATTTCATTTGCCAATCTCTCGTGGTTCAATCCTTCAGAAAGTGTGTGCTTTCAGTTACGAGATATGTATTAGTTTTGGATTTTCTGGCTGCTGACCAAAATAAAGCAGAAGGTATTCAAATACATTCCTGTCCTGGAAGATATCATTGAGCTGGTATGTATTCAAATTCTTCAATGGGGAAAAAAACTCAGCTGAAAATCCAAAGCACTGTTATTTTTGTTGGCATTATGAATTTGCAGAATTTGTATATATTATAATATAGTGTTTGTCATTGCTGTTTCTTCTACAAGTGCCATGGACGGTCCTGATTAGCTCCTGATGACAATTGTTGTAATTCACCTATCAATTGAAACTAATATTGAGCAGACCTTTCTTTCTGATTCTCGTTGTAAATGTTACTTTACATGCAAATTCTTAACCATTTGTAAATTCAAGATGGCAATTCATTCCCTTACTATTGTTAGCATTACGGTTTACGCAGTTTGTGGTGTTTCCTTTATGACCTGCTGTTCAGTTATATTGTTGTGATCCAATTGTCCAAGAAAAGTTAGATCTAGAAGGATCCAGTTTCTCATACCTATGCTGTCTCTCTACTACATTAATTTGCTAGCTTCAACCCCTTCTCACGTTGGCATGGCAACACTTGGAGGTTGCTCCAGGGCATACTCGATGCAAACAGCGCATTTCACAGTATGTTTCAATGTTTTGATGTGCTGTACATATATGTGACAAATAAAACTAATCTTTAATTTCCATTATGCTATTCATTATTATTGTATCCAGAATCTCAACTATTTCAACTCACTCTTTCCCTGGTATATTAATAGTGGTCTCAGTGGTCATGTGCAAGTTTCCATTTTCCCCCCCACTGTCTTTTTACTATTTGTCTGCATGTAGAATATTTTTGTATTCCTATCAGATTTAATTAGAAACTAGAATAATAGGTTTGACTCTGAAGTGTGGACTAAATTTTAACATGCCTAGCTGTTAAGTCTGATTGCCACAGAGGTGTGACAAATGCTAATATTTTAAATATATCATTAACAAACATTTTTGGTTTTGCTTGCTATGTGTAGACAGATTCAAGTTTTGTATAATAATATTGGTGCTCTGCTGTTTTTTGGAGATATACTAGCACTATAATACAATATAATAATTATATGAAATATAATAATTTAACTATAAAATTAAGTTTGCCTCTTAAGTTTTAATTGTGCCCTATGGCAAAAACTCCACTACTTTCAGTTGAATCATTTTGTGTAATCTAAACTTTAAATGACAAATTCTAAACTCTAACCTACTGGATTTTTAAAAAGCTTAAAAGTGACATTTGCGTGTTTCTTGGAAAATAGTTGTGAAATCGCAATGTAATCTGTAACTTCATCAAAACTTAGCTTTTCCCTGGAAAATTGAAATTGGCAGGCAGCTGCACATTAGATCTTTATGCTCACTGCTCTTACACCGATGAATCCATACTATTATTTTTGGGATGTGCTATGATAAACTTACAAATCAGTTGTAGATCATTGAATGAAAGGTTAATTGAACTTTAAAAATTTTACTGCACCAGAGGAGGCTACTCTTCCTTGTGAGTTTACCAGCTCATCATGGAGCAAAGCAGTTGGTCCTATTTCCCCTGTCTTGCAGATTTTGTTTTATCTATAAATACTTACACAGTTTCCTTTTGTGACCTATAATTAACTTTTCATTTCCACACTGTAAATAGTGCAGGACTGCTCATTACTGCATAGAAGTGTTTTTTCACACATCATCCCTGATCTTTTCGCTAATTATGGATGCTTCACTAATGGAAACCACTTTCTCTCCATTTATCTGATCAAGATATTCTACAGCTCTGCCAAAGCTTTTTTCAACCTTGAAGATACAGGAGATTGCAGATGCTGGAACCTCAAGCAAGAAAAAAAGAAGCTGGAGGATCCATTTGCTTAGGCAACACCTGTGGAGGGAAATGAACATTTGATGTTTCAGGTTGAGACCCTTCATCAGCAGTTCATTTTTGCTCCATGCAGTCTTCCAAATTTTCTGGGTTCCCTTTACAACTGAAACCCTTCATCTTCAGAATCATTTTAGTAAATCTCTTCCACGACAGTCTAGGAGTTCCAGATCCTCCCCATGTGCTTGGCCGTAATTATGTACTTAACCTGTGTTTTTAGCCTTGGTCAATATGTCCTCCCTCCATCTGAATTTGACATTGTGCTTTTTATCCTGCAACAAGTTACTTAATAAATGCAAACTGAGATGGCTACTGCTTCTGTAACTCTTGCACTGTATCACTCAAGCATCATTGGGAGCTTTGTAATAACTGTGTGTGTGTGGGCATCAAATAACCCGTTTAATAACAGCAGGGAAATGTACTCATCTGCAAATCCACTCTCAGAAATTAATAGTTTTTCAATTGCAATGTTTATCAATGTGAGAAATAAATATAAATGATATTGTATTTCCTTCAAAACATTATTTGTTTTGATCAATCTGTGCAAGGATACTTGAGATCGTGTTAGCGACTGCTATAACACCCAGTCACAGAATAAGGTATTTCTCTCTTTTACATTTTGATTCCGATATACTTGCACAACCAACTACATTCCACAACTGTTTCAATGGCAGGTGCAGTAAGTTTGCTCACAACGTTATTTTATTGGCTGTGATAATGAACTTTTAAAAATTACAAATCTCAGATCGATTTTGATTTGGGATTTGTTGGTCTAAGTTGCATAAAACTAACCAGATTATTTTAATGGTCAGCACCATAAGCACTCAATGTTGATGTAAGAACACAAGGAAGCTAATTGAATCACAAGATCCTTGCATTAACCAGTACCCTTTTTGAAGTTGTCATTAACTCTGCTTTCTTCAATATTCCAAATAATGAATTCTGGATCAAAACCTTCCTCCCTTTCCCACACTCCTCAATTATATAAAAACAGAATCTTAAAAGTGAAAGCTGTTTCCCTCAGGAAATCAGATTTGTGTAAGGAATGGAAATGAACCCCTTACAAAGAAATATGTTTAGAAAGTGCTATTCACAACATCAGGAAATGCTGAAGTATGTTACAACCACATACTTATAATGCGATGCAGCATTATTATGTAGGAGACATAACTATCTATATGGACAGCAAGATCCAAAGATAGCAGTATGATAATAACCAGAGTATCTGTTCTATTCATCTTTGTACCTTTAACACTTACTTGAGGGAGCATTTGAATAATCGCATCTCCAACAATATACACTTAATGCCACTTTGTTAGGAAAACCTACACACTTCATTAATGCAAATATCTCAGTGCAGAAAAGCTTGCAGACATGTTCAACTGATTCAGTTGTACAGATCAAACATCAGAATGAGGAAGAAATGTGCCTGAAATGACTTTGATGGAGGAATAATGTTGGTGCCAGATGGGGTAGTTTGAGTATCTCAGAAAATGCTGATCCCCTGGGATTTTCATGCACAACAGTCTGCAGAGCAGGGGTTAGGTTTGGCAGGGAATGGCCTGACCCATTCAAGCTGGCAGGGTCTCAAATAACCATGTGTTACAACAGTGGTGTGCAGAAGAGCATCACTGAATGCACAACATTTCAAATATTGAAGTGGACGGGCTACAGCAGCAGGAGATCACAAACTTGCACACTGTGGCTACCTTATGAGTTATAGGAGGTACCTAATAAAGTGACCACTGAGTGTGTTTCTTCACGTTGCACTGGAATATCAAATGGATTTTGTTTTGTTTGGCTCAGACGTCTGAAGTGGATTGTCATGGTAGGACCATTACAAATATAAAAACTTTCAGTATAGTTCCGTTTGCCTGCTGTTTTTCAGCAATGGTACTTTTATCTTAAATGATTTATGCAGAAAAATCCAAACTGACAGTGCAATGCAATACTGATGGAGCAATGTATTAAGATGAAGCTTGATCTACTCTGTGGAGAGGGTACTCACTGGCTCGTAATATGCTTTGGCAGGTTTTGATTCCATAGACAGTACCATCTAAATCCCACATTGTTTTTAAGCTGCCATTCTCTTAAACAGAGAGAATAGTTAAATTTTTAAAGAATTGACAAAGAAGTTGGATTTCTTCAATGAAATTTAGAAGGGATATACTTTTCTGGTGTAATTTTCAGGCTATATGGATATACAGTGGATATGCCTTATCTATATAACCATATAGCAATTACAGCACAGAAACAGGCCATCTCCGCCCTTCCAGTCCATTCCGAACTCTTACTCTCACCTAGTCCCACTGACCTGCATTCAGCCCATAACCCTCCATTCCTTTCCTGTCCATATATCTATCCAATTTAACTTTAAATGACAACATCGAACCTGCTTCATCCACTTCTGCCGGAAGCTCGTTCCACACAGCTACCACTCTCTGAGTAAAGAAGTTCCCTCTCATGTTACCCCTAAACTTTTGCCCCTAGTGGTGGAAGAGCAGAAGAACTAAAGCATTCAGTGTTGATTAGATGTTTGAGATTAGATACAAGCTATAGGATAGTAAACTTTGTCATCTTTAATTTTATGATGAGCTTTTCTGACCATATATAAACTTGATCATGGCAGCTTATTTATGTCACCAGTTGTATTGCCATTCTGGTCTTGATTTTTGTTGCTTCAGGACTTCATTAGACAATTGTCTAGTTACAGATTTCATGGCACATTAGGGCAATTAGTAGAACTGCTGCCTCACAGTGCCAGAGACATGAGTTCAATCCTGACCCAGAGTGCTGTTGAGTTTGCATGTTCTCTCTGTAACTTTGTGAGTTTCCTCCAACAGGGGTGTTCAGATTGATGAATTATTTGGCCACAGTAAGTTGCCCCTGAGTTTAGGTGAGTAGTAGAATTGTGAGGAGAATTTTTTTTAAATGTGATTATTGTAAAGTAAGTGGTTGATGGCCAACACAGGCTTCCCATACTGTTATCTCTGTGACTTCCCATGATCAACTCTGGATTAACTTCAATTTTGCCCATTTCCTAACATGTACATTTGAAGGAGGAAAAGAAGATTGGAGATCTTTTATTCAATCCTTATAACCTAAAGCAAAGTCCACTTAAAATCTGAAAGAAAGGTTCTTCCAGTAAGATGGTGGCAGGCTTGGATATAATGGCCTCTCTGGAGCCAGCCAAAGGTGTTTTCGATTTTTTTTTCAAACACCTTTTTTTTTATCATCACAAGACAATGCTGAACTTTAAGAACTTCAAGTGCTGCAGGTCTACCTCACCAGTGAGTTGTTTGTTGATGGAGAAGCTGGAAATGGTGTGGACTGTGTTGCTACCTGCGACAGAAAGGAGTCAGGGTGAGAAGGCTGGGTGCTGTCTAAGAGCAAGTGATTGTCTTGGACCTTTTTCGTGTGATCGCAAGGTCCTGTTAGACATTGGTAAGGTAAAATACTGCAAGTGCAGTTCATTGGTTTATTGACAAGGCCAGTGGGGGCGGGGGGGAGCTGTGTGGCCTCGGTTGTAGTGAGGAGCAGGCCTCGTGGCACACAACTGCCTGGTGCAGCACCCCAGGAAGTGAGGTGCTGGTGTCGGGGTAGCGCAGCGTCCACACTGGACTCGGAGGACTGGCCCTTCCCATTCCTGCTGCCTTCCAATGTTTGACAAGCTGGATTGTGTACATTTGTCTGCAGACTACTGGCAGCTGCTTGTTTGTGCCAACAACACCCGTTCACCATCAGATTACAGGGCATGTCACTCAGATACTTGGGCTATATTGTTTTTTGTGTGACTGTACGCTTACTGCTATCTTACAGGTACTATATGTGCCCTGTGCTGTTTATGACTGTTGGTACTGTGTTTGCACCTTGGCCGCATAGGAACATGGACTTGTTCAGCTGTATTCATGGGTATTCATGTACGGTTGAATATCAATTAAATGAACAAAGTTGTTAAAGATTTGGGTTGGAGATGGGATCCAGGGTCTTTGAACCCAAAATCTCTCCAACACCTTTCTCAATCTCCACAATGCTTTACAATGCCTCCTGAGGCAGTGATGTGCCTCTCATGTGAGATGTGGCAGTCTTGGGGTATGCCCCTCTCCCGCAGAGTCACATCTGCTGGAAGTGCATGCAGCTGAGTGATCTGGAAGACCATGTAAGGAATCTGGAGCAGCAGCTGGATGACCTTCGACTCATAAGGGAGAATGAGGCAGTCATATATGAGAGCTACAGGGAGGTAGTCACACCTAGGCTGCCGGAAGCAGGTCATTGGGCAACAGTCAGGGGGGAAAGCAAAGGTGAGTAGACAGGTAGTGCAGAGCACCCCTGTAGCCAACCCCTTGAATAATAAGTATACCGTCCTGGATACTGTTGGTGGGGATGACCGACCAGGTGTGAACCACGGTGGCAGGGCCTCCGGCACTGAGTCTGACCCTGTGGTGCAGAAGGGTGGGATGGAGAAGAAGAGAGCTGTCGTCATTGGAGACTCTATAGTCAGGGGAGCAGACAGGAGATTTTGTGGATGTGAGAAGGACACCCGCATGGTTTGTTGCCTCCTGGATGCCAGGGTCCGGGATGTCTCTGACCGGGTGACCGGGTGGTACGAGAGGGAAAGCAGCCAGAAGTCGTGATACATGTTGGTACCAACAACATGGGCAGGAAGAGGGATGAGGTCCTGAAGTGTGAGTTTCGGGAACTAGGCAGAAGAACAGGACCCCAAGGGTGGCGTTCTCAGGATTGCTGCCAGTGGTACGTGACAGTGATGGTAAGAATTGGAGGAGATGGCAGTTGAATGCGTGGCTGAGGAATTGGTGCAGGGGGCAGGGTTTTAGATGTTTGGATCATTGGGATCTCTTCTGGGGAAGGTGGGACCTGTACAGATTGGATGGGTTGCACCTGAACTCCAGGGGGAGCAATATCCTTGCAGGTAGGTTTGCTAGCATGGTTCGGGAGCGTTTAAACTAATTCGCAAGGGGGATGGGACCCAGAGCGATAGAGTAGTTAAAGAAGTGCATGGAGTAAAGCCAGATCTAACATATAGAGAGGCTTTGAGGAAAGAGAAGCAAAATAAGGGGTGTAAGGACAGTAAGGTAGAAGGGCTGAAATGTGTGTACCTCAATGCAAGAAGCATCAGGAACAAAGGTGATGAACAAAAAGCTTAGGTACATACATGGAATTATGATGTAGTGGCCATTACAGAGACTTGGCTGGCACCAGGGCAGGAATGGATTCTCAATATTCCTGGATTTCAGTGCTTTAAAAGGGATGGGCGGGGGGTGGGAAGGTGAGGAGGGCTGGCATTACTGGTCAGGGTTTAAGGGTCGGCACAACATTGTGATCCGAAGGGCCTGTACTGTGCTGTACTGCTCTATGTTCTATGTTGATCTCAAAATCCTTCCAGAAACCTGCCTCTGTTACAACATATCCAATTTTATTAATGATGAGCAACACACACATAATGCTGGAGTAACTCAGCAGGCCAAACAGCATCTATGCAGACATTCCACCCTGCAAAAACTCATTTCAGGGAGGTAGCACCATCAATTTGCGGGAGACCTCCGGGAGAGGTGGGATGTCTGCAATGGAGTAGCTCCTTAGCAGCTGGCCAGCTAGTTTAAATAACATTAGCTATGCTAATGAACGAATGACACCTGTTAAACTCACCTCAACACATCTTTTACAGACTTCACCCACCATGGGCGATAGAAAAGTCACCGTTGCAAACAGTGCAGTGAGCAACACTGTCATTATTTTGACCCCTATTACGCAAGGGTACACTTTAGTGTAGTCTGGGGTGACGTACGTTTCATTTTTTTTGGAACACTCTGTCATGGCGCGCGCACGCGCGCTCTCTCTCTCTCTCGTGGTCGCTCGCGCGCTCTCGCTTCCTTTCTCGCTCTCTCTCGCGCGCGCGCTCTCTCTTCCTTTCTCGCTCTCTCTCGCTCGCGCGCTCTCGCTTCCTTTCTCGCTCTCTCTCGCTCGCGCGCTCGCTTCCTTTCTCGCTCTCTCTCGCGCGCGCTCTCGCTTCCTTTCTCGCTCTCTCTCGCTCGCGCGCTCTCGCTTCCTTTCTCGCTCTCTCTCGCTCGCGCGCTCTCGCTTCCTTTCTCGCTCTCTCTCGCTCGCGCGCTCTCTCTTCCTTTCTCGCTCTCTCTCGCGCGCGCGCTCTCTTCCTTTTTCGCTCTCTCTCGCTCGCGCGCTCTCTCTTCCTTTCTCGCTCTCTCTCTCGCGCGCGCTCTCTCTTGCTTTCTCTCGCTCGGTCTCAAAAAAATTGATTTCCGTGATATTGTATATAATTTGCGGGCATCAGGGAGCCACTATTAATATGCGGGAGATTCCCGGAACTTCCAGGAGAGGTGGGATGTCTGATCTATGGGGGGGGAAGTACAGCTAACATTTTGGGCTGAGACCCTTCGGAAGGACACTGCTTGAAATATCAACTGTACCTTTTTCCGTAGATGCTGCCTGACCTGCTGAGTTCCTCCAGCATTTTGTGCGTGTTGCTTGGATTTCAGCATCTGCAGATTTTCTCTCGTTTGTGATTTTTATTAATGATGATTTGCATTTTTAATTGCACTTTTCATAATCTGGGAAATAGCTTTCATTGTAGTAATTAGTTAATAACTAGAATTTAATTGTTTTTTGCTATTCTTATAAATATTAACAAATACACTGAGAGTAACTCCTCTCTTAGTCTTTTTGCATCCATCAGAGAAAGCACAAAAAAGTCTCAGTCCAGTGTTTCAATTGTAGGGTGTTGCCTAAAGTTACTGGAGATGAATGACTTCAGAAAGCTGTTTTCATTTGAAGTTACCTCAGGCAAAGGCCTCAAATTTTGCTACCAATGCCTTCCAAATATAAAGGATTCCAGAGGTTCTGCTCTGGAATCATATTGTAATACCTGGACACATAATAATAAATTCTAAACACTGATTATCTACTCTGTATGATTAGGCCTCTGCTTTGTAATTACACGTTAATAATTGAGGTCACTGGTTTACAATTTGCATGGAAAACTGGCAAATCTTAACTTTGTGAAGATATTACGCCTCTGCTTTGCAATTATAAAAACTTGTTAATTATAAAAAACTGAAATTGAAAATTAAATTTTAAATTTTAGTAACTTTAAATAAATAAACCAGATATTCTGTTTTAAAAATGACTTGATATCAGATGCCTTGAGGAATTAAATTTATTTGTGAACATATCCTAAGATTTTAAAATTTTGTTTCAGTAATTAAGGAGAAACTTAGCTGTGGCGTCGTACCTTGTCTGAACCATGGCAAATGCACTGCATATCCATTTAGTAGACTTGGATTCCTGTGTATTTGCCCTCCTGGATTTTATGGAGATCTTTGTCAACATCGCTCAGCAGGTAAGAACTTACATAGCGTTGAATACTATTTGTAATTTCAGGAGTGCCTTCATGTTGATCTCTGTAGTGTGAAAAGATTAGAAATTTATAGGCTGCCTGCTTGAAATTATTTTTCTTGTCTCTATTTGAATCATTTTTTTAAGTTGTTAGAGATTTGAACATGTAGGTCATGATTTTACACAAACTGTGATCATAATATAAAAGAATTCACCTTGCAATTTGAGAGGGAGAAACTAAAGTCAGATGCATCAGTACTACAGTGGAGTGAAGGGAATTACGGAAGCATGAGAGAGGATCTGGCCAAAAAAGAAGTATTCTGCAGGAAGGATGATGCAACCATGGCTGACAAGGGAAGTTAAAGCCAACATGAAAGCAAAATAGCAAAAAGCATATAATAGACCAAAAATTAGTAGGAAGTTAGAGAATTGGGAAACTTTTTTTAAAAAAAAACAACAGAAGGCAACTAAAAAGCCATGGGGGGGGGGAATGAAATATGAAGGTAAGCTAACTAATAACATCAAAGAAGTTACCATAAGTTTTTTTCACACGTATAAAGAGTAAAAGAGAGTTGAAAGTCAATATTGGACCGCTGGAAAATGATGGTGGAAAAGAAGTAATGGGGGGCGGGGCAAGGGAATGCGCACTAACTGAATAAGTATTTTGCACCAATCTTTACTTTGAAGGACACTAGTAGTGTGTCAGAAGTTCGAGAGTGTCAGGGGGCACAGCTGAGTGCAGTTGCTATTACGAGGGAATTGGGAAACTCGAAGGTCTGAAGGCAGGTAAATCACCCGAAGTGATGGTCTACACCCTAGGGTTCTGAAAGAGGTAACAGGAGAGATTGAGGAGGCGTTGGTAATGATCTTTCAAGAATCAATAGATTCTGGCATGGTTCTGGAGGACTGGAAAAATGCAAATGTCACTCCACTCTTCAAGGAGGGAGAATGGCAGAAGAAAGGAAATTATAAACTAGTTAGTCTGACCTCAGTGGTTAGGAAGATGTTGGAGTCGATTGTTAAGGATGTGGTTTCAGGGTCCTTGGAGGTACATGATAAAATAGGCCATAGTCAGCATAGTTTCCTCACGGGAAAATCTTGCCTGACAAATCTGTGGAATTTTTTGAGGAGGATCAGTGGCTGTTGTGTACTTGGATTTTCAAAAGATCTTTGACAAGGTGGCACACATAAGGCTGCTTAACAAGATAAGAGCCCATTATTACAGGAAAGATACTAGCATGAACAGAGCATTAGCTGATTGGCCACAGCCAAAGCATGAGAATAAAGGGAGTCTTTTCTGATTGGCTGCTAGGGACTAATGGTGTTCCACAGGGATCAGTGTTGGAATCACTTCTTTTAGGTGTTGAGGAAGCAGGGAGGCTGCAGAAGGACTTAGACAGATTAGGAGAATGAGCAAAGAAGTGGCAGATGGAATACACTGTTGGGAAGTGTATTGTCATGCACTTTGATGGAAGGAGTAAAAGCATAAGCTATTTTCTAAATGGGGAGAAAATTCGAAAATCCGAGGTGCATAGGGACTTGGGAGTCTGTGCAGGATTCCCTAAAGGTTAATTTGCAGGTTGAGTCAGTGGTGATGAAGGCAGATGCAATGTTAACATTCATTTTGGGAGGACAAGAATATAGTCCTCTCTATAGACTGTTTATAGTCCTAATTAGAAGCCAGTTTTTTTTCCTTAATAAAGGAACCAACTATTTCCCTTCCACAACTACCCTCCTCTGTCTGGCAGAACTGTTTCTTGCCCTCAACAATTTTTCCTTCAGCTCCTCCCACTTTCTTCAGACTCGGGGTAGTCATGGACACCCCTATGGGCCCCAGCTATGCTTGTCTTTTCTTTGGCCTCGTAGAACAGTCCATGTTCCAGGCCTTCCTTGGTAATGTTCCCCAACTCTTTCTTCACTACATTGACAACTGTATTAATGCTGCTTCATGCACCCATTCTGAGCTCGTCAACTTCATCAACTTTGCCTCCAACTTCCATCCTGCTCTTAAATTCACGGTCCATCTCTGACACCTCCCTCCCCTTTCTTGGCCTCTCTATCTCCATCTCTGGAGACAAACTGTTCACTGATATCTTTATAGAACTACTGATTCCCATGGCAATCTTGACTACACCTTTTCCAACCCTGTCTCTTGTAAAAATCCTGTTCCCTTTTTTTCATTTCCCTTGTCTCCACCACACTTGTTTTCAGGATGCAGCTTTCTTTTCCATGACATCAGAGCTGTCCTCCTCCTTCAAAGAATGGGGTTTACCTTCCTCCACCATTGATGCTGCCCTCATCTGCATCTCCCCCATTTCCCAAATACCCGTGCTCACCCCATCTTCCTGCCACCTTAACAGTGATTGGGTTCCTCTACCACCCCACCCACATCCAACACATCATTCTCTGCAACTTTCGCCATCTCCAAAGGGATCTTACCACCAAACATATCCTAACCTTCCTCCCTCCCTCTGCTTTCCGCAGGGATCACTCCCTCCATGATTTCCTTGTCCATTTTTTCCTCTCCACTAATCTCTCTCCCAGTACTTATCCCTGCAAGCAGCCTAAGTGGCACACCTGCCCATTCACCTCTTCCCTCACCTCCATTCAAGGCCCCAATCGGTCCTTCCAGGTGAGGCAACACATCACCTTCAAATCTGCTGGGGCCATCTATTGTATTCGGTGCTCCCAGTGCGGCCTACTCTACATTGGTGAGACCTGTCGTAAATTGGGGGACCGCTTTGTTGCGCACCTCCATCCGCCAAAAGCAGAACTTGCTGGTGGCCAAATATTTTATTTGATTCTCATCCCCATTCTGACACCCTCTTGAGCCAAGATGAGGTCACACTGAGTGGAGGAGCAACACCTTATATTCTGAGTAGCTTCCAACCTGATTGCATGAATATTGATTTCTCTTTCAGGTAAGAACAATTTTCCCTCCTCCACTCCTCTTCTATTCCCCACTCTGGCCTTTTGCCTCTTCTCGCCTGCCTGTCACCTCCCCCTAGCACCCCTCCTCCTTCCCTTTCTCCTATGTTCCACTCTCTTCTCCTATCTGATTCCTTCCCCTCCAGTCCTTTACTTTCCTACCCACCTAACTTCACCTATCCTCCTTTCCCTCACCCCACTTTGTTATTCTGTTGTCTTCCTCCTTCATTTCCAGTCCTGAAGAAGTGTGTTGGCTGGAAACATAGACTGTTTATTCTTTTCCATAGATGCTGCCCGACCTGCTAAGTTCTTACAACATTTTGTATGTATTACCTAGAATATAAAAGCAAGGATGTGATGCTAAGGTTTTATAAAGCACTGGTGAGGCCTCATTTGGAATATTATGAGCAGTTTTTGGGCACCTTATTTAAGAAATGATGTGCTGACATTGGAGGGAGTTTAGAGGAGGTTCACGAGAATGATACTGGGAACGAAAGGCTTATCATAGGAGGAACAATTGATGGCTCTGGGCCTTTGCTTGCTGGAATTCAGAAGAATGGTGGGGGGTCCTCATTGAAGCCTATCAAATATTGAAAGGCCTAGATAGAGTGGATATGGAGAGGATGATTCTAGGACCAGAGGACACAGGCTCAAAATAAAGGGAACCCATTTAGAACAAAGATGAGGAGGAATTTCTTTAGCCAGAGTACATTGGATCTGTGGAATTCATTGCCACAGGTGGCTGTGGAGGCCAGGTCATTGGGTCTATCTAAGGTGGAGGTTGATAGTTTCTTGATTAGTCAGGGTGTAAAAGGATACAGGGAGAAGACAGGAGAATGGTGTTGAGAAGGAAATGGATGAGCTTTGATGAAATGGCAGAAATGGGCTGGATGGCCTTTTTCTGTTCCTATGTCTTATGACCTTGTGGTTCAGCAAAGACTGAGAGGCTAGAAGATTATAGCCATGCAAATTCATAGAGCTCTCAAAAACGTAGAAAATGGAAGCCCGAGTAAGTAATGCAGCCCCCTATGCCATTCACAATCTTGATCCCTTTACTATCTAATAACATCATTCTCACAACATACAGCTTCAGTGTAGTCTTACAAACAGGCTACCTTGTTGCCTATCATTCAGAAATGAATATCATAGTCCCAAGACGTTGAGTCCCAATAGCAATTTTAATATGAGCCGAAGCAAGGAAACCGCTGTGGTTTTCTTGGCAAGAAGACTGTATTAAGTTTCAAGTTTCCTGCATAGGATCAAGTGAAGGCATGCCACTAGGGATCTCATCAAAAAATTTTGGGTCTCCCACCCTTTCCTCATGTATCAGCTTCTCAGAAACTGCTTCTTCTCCTCCTCCTTTGAGTGACCATAATTTTTTTTCTCCAGAAATCAACAGCCACTTAGAATGGAGAAAATATAGCATATTAATAAAAATCAGGATGTGCCTGGTTCTTTATCAATGAAAGCCTTAAGAGCTTTTTGCTTGTCTTACCTTGTCTAATAAACCATAATTCCAATTTACTTTTCTCTTTTTTAATTTAAAAAGAGCATATATACCAAGTTTGTACAAATGAGGAGAATTATCTCAAATATATATATCAATAACAATACATAAAGGTGAAATAAACATTATCAAAATCATGTATAGTAATAATCTGATAAAGAATATATAATAAGGAAAAAGATAATTAATTCTCCTCCTATCCATTCATGAAGGGAAAAAAAGACTGAGTGATTGACCACATTTTAGACAGGGCTATTCTGTGCCGTGTATTCAGTATAATTTGGATAAGACGCTTGATGCTAAATATAAATGGTGTCCTTCAGCATGAAGTTCATTCCCAGTACAGAGCTTCTCAAGCCAGATTTAAACACCTGGGCAGGAGCGGAGAGTGGCGACATGCTTAGGCCACAGTGAAAGTGAAATTGCAGCTACATAGTACAGAAGTAGTTAACTGTTGGTTGCTCTCTGGGATATTTTCAGTAAGCTAACATTGGATATTGGACCTCTCAGTATTAGCTTTTTTTATTCATTTACAGGACGTGGGAAGGACAGCTTTTATCCCTAATTGTGCTTGGGCAGGTGAGGAGCTGGCTTCAGCTTCTGCAGTCCCTCTGGTGAAGTTTACCAGTGGTTTAGGCTTGCAAGTCCAGGGTTTAGACCAGTGCTGATGAAGGAAAAATAAAAATAAAACATTCCCAGCTCAGGATTGTTCGCAGTTGAAGAGGTAGCTGGAGGTGGTGGAATATCATGCTCATGATACCCAAGTAGTTGAAGCTGAGATTTCTGGAGAAGCCATCACTGAGACTTTGAATAACTTGAGCCCATTTTGCAGCAATGGTAGATTGCTGGCCGAGGGAATGAAACTTCAGAGTGAAGGGTGGAATGCCATCCATAGGATAACATAGCATGGAGTCCCAAATCTAACTCAAACTACCCTATTCATATTTTTTTATACTGAAGTTCAACCCCTATCCCATGATTTTTAAATATCCTGTCTCCCACACACTGTATTATCAGGCAAATTTTGATCTTAGATTATTCTGAATGAATTGAGCTAGTTTTGAAATGTAAAGTTGAGGATACTGAACCTGAAGAAGGAACTAGGCAAAGGAAAACTGGAAAATATTGCCCTTAAATCTACTTGTGGCTCAGATTTTATAGTTTTGAAAAATTCTTGAACTACAATTTATTTTCTTCTTTCTCAGATGAGAAGGAAAACACAAAATTCAGGATGTAATATCCTACTCTCAAATGAATTCTGAGGTTTACTTTAAACGATGAATGTTATTGTAATTTAAATAACAGGCTTATTTCAGGAAGCTCTTCAAACAGGACGCAGTAGGGTTCAGGAAGTGGTAGATATCAATGCCAGAAGTATTGCTTGTTGAAAGTTGATGCAATTCAGGAAGAATTTAAAAATCTTGCATGACTTGTGACTTCATCTTCAGGCACGATGCCACATCAGTGGCACCTCTAAACACGTTTCATTGAGAACATTCCAATTTTATAGCTAGTTGTAAACTCTTTCAGTCAGGAATTGCGCAAGATATTAATGGATGGCTTTTTCAGCCAAGCACACAGCAATTCTGCACTCTTGACACACAATTCAGAGCTTGCACACGGTGGCAACGATGAAAGACACATTACTTGAACATTTTGCTAAGCGCATTTGTTTTTTTTGCATCAACTAGCAGCTAAAAACTAGAGGGGATAAACGTGGTCTGTTAGCCTGAGCCCTCATGGAGGGGTGTTACCATCACAGGGACAAGCTTCACCAAGACAAAGTCTGCTGACGATGCTAAAGCAATTAATGTGGGTTTCAGCACAGCTAATCATCATCTTCCCATTTCATCCTTGTCTCATTCCTCAATTTTTAATTTTAATTAGTGTGGTAGGGTTTATTGCATCAAACTTTCTGTGTTCTTTCCTTTCCTCTTGTTGCAACTTGAGCTTTATAGAGCAAACTTCCTCAGACAGTGGAGGAAGTGCAAAAACATACTGTCACTCATTCACACATGATATGCTACCAACTCAGATGCAGATGTTCACAGATCTTAAAGACTGATTTAAAGTTCGAAGTAAGTATGTCACCATATACAAACCTGAGATCTGTTTTCTTGCTGACATTCACAGAACATATTAGAATCAATGAAAGACTGCACCCATCAGGACAGACAAATAACCAATGTGCAAAAGACAGCAAACTGTGCAAGTACAAAGAAAAGAAAGAAATAATAATAAATAAATAATGAATATCAAGAACATGAGATGAAGAGTCCTTGAAAGTGAGGCAATAAGTTATGGGAACAGTTCAGTTGAGTGAAGTTACCCCCATTGGTTCAAGAGCCAGATGGTTGAGGGGCATTAACTGTTCCTGAACTTGGTGGTGTGTGTCCTGAGGCTCTGTATCTTCGTCTTGAAGAGAGTATGGTCTGGGTGGTGGGGGTCCATGATGATGGATGCTGCTTTCCTGCAACAGCGCCCCTTATTGATGTGCTCAATAATATCCATTACTTGTTTTAGGACTTTAGTTGTTTCCATACCAGGCCATAATGCAACAAGTCAATATACTCTCTACCACACATCGATAAGAAGTTTGTCGAAGTTTTAGATGTCATGCTGAATCTTCACAAAGTTCTAAGGAAGTAGAGGCACTGCCATGTTTTCTTTGTGCTGGGCCCAGGACAGTCCTCTAAATGAAATGAATCAATAGATCTGTACAGATGGAGACACAGGAATTAAGCTCATAAGGGCTCAGAGAAAGGAATGACAAATGAAAAGATAACATGGTGCCAATTTCCTGGAGAACGAGTTTGCACACTTATTTACAGAAGGATTCGATGGGCTTGGTTACAGAAGAATACCCAATTTTTTGATATTCTGCATACTTGCTAGAAAGCCTGCTGTCAGTATGAAGGAGTTAGAAAGGAACTCAGACCAATTTGACACAAGGCTTTTCTCAG
Organism: Mobula hypostoma; assembly: GCF_963921235.1. Lineage (NCBI taxonomy): Eukaryota > Metazoa > Chordata > Chondrichthyes > Myliobatiformes > Myliobatidae > Mobula > Mobula hypostoma. Next base: position 69,159,895 of record NC_086108.1, read on the forward strand.
AGATAAAAATAGGCCCTTTCTAGGATGGTTTAGTTATTTACCTCATCAGCATTTATTGATCTAAGCATGATGCAGCTCCTGATGCCTAAACCTTCATTACAGCACGAACAATTCCATCAAAGACCTGACATCTGAAGTAGAGGTTCAGGCTTCATATGCATCATAGCATTAAATCACTGTTCTCAACGGATTGCTAAGGCATCACCTTGTCAAAGAGCCAGTGGTTCCATGAAATACAAAATTGTGCTCTGTTTTGTGACAAAATGCCAGCTCCCAACATTGATTTCTGCTAAGGATCTCTCCAAAGACCCACTTGGGTCACTGGAGATTGGAGGAAGCAGTACTACCTATGATGTCACTGTCCTGCCCTGGAGATCAGCCAAAAAGTGATGCCTGTTTATATCCTCATTCCTCTTGCTTTTGGTACTTTGAAACTCCGTATCATCTGAATCTAAATCAGGTTTGTTATCACTGGCATGAGTTGTGAAATTTGTTAACCTAACAGCAGTAGTTCAATGCAACAAATAGTATAGAAGAAAAAGTAAATAAATAAGTAATTCAAATGCAGTATATGTATATGGAATAGATTCAAAATCATGCAAAAACAGAAATAATATATATTTAAAAAGTGAGGTAGTGTTCACGTGTTCAATGTCCATTTAGGAATCGGATGGCAGAGGGGAACAAACTGTTCCTGAATCACTGAGTGTGTGTCTTCAGGCTTTTGTACTTCCTACCTGATGGTAACAGTGAGAAAAGGGCATGTCCTGGGTGCTGGGGGTCCTTAATAATGGACACTGACTTTCTGAGACATCGCTCCTTGAGGACGTCCTGGGTACTTTGTAGGCTGGTACCCAAGATAGAGCTGACTAAATTTTCAATCCTCTGCAGCTTTTTTCAGTCCTGTGCAGTAGCACCACCCCCCCATACCAAACAGTCATGCAGCCTGTCGGAATGCTCTCCACAGTACATCTTTAGAAGTTTTTGAGTGTTTTTGTTGACATACCAAATCTCTTCAAACTCCTAATAAAGTATAGCCACTGTCTTGCCTTCTTTATAGCTGTACCAAGATGATGGGACCAGGTTAGATCCTCAGAGATCTTGACACCTAGGAACTTGAAACTGCTCACTCTCTCCACTTCTGATCCCTGTAAGGATTGGTATTTGTTCCTTCATCTTACCCTTCCGGAAGTCCACAATCAGTTCTTTTGTCTTACTGACGTTGAGTACCAGGTTGTTGCTGCAACACCACTCCACTAGTTGGTATATCTCGCACCTCTACGCCCTCTTGTCTCCATCTGAGATTCTACCAACAATGGTTGTATTGTCAGCAAATTTATTGATGGTATTTGTAGCTATGCCTAGCCACACAGTCATGTGTATATAGGGAGTAGAGCAGTGGGCTAAGCACATACCCCTGAGGTGCACCAGTGTTGATCGTCAACGAGGAGGCGATATTATCACCAATCTGCACAGATTGTGGTCTTCTGGTTAGGAAGTTGAGAATCCATTTGCAGAAGGAGGAAATGTAACTTATCAATCAGGATGCTTGCCATCTAAGCAAATCCTTGTTCACTGTGTCAGCTTATCTGTAAAAAGGGAATGAGTCATGCTGCTTCTTGTGATGAAAACTTCCATTACAGTTCAAAGTCAAAGTTCTGAGTAAATTTCTTATCAAAGTACATGTATATGCCTCGAGGTGCATTTTCTTGTGAGCATTCACAGTAAATACAAAGAATCACAATGGAATCAATGAAGAACTGCACACAACAAAGACAGTCAAACAACCAATGTGCAAAAGGCAAACTGTGCAATCCAAAAAAGGAAAAAATTAATTAATATTGAGAAGTTGAGTTGGAGAGTCCTTGAAGGTAATTCCACTGGTTGTGGAATCAGTTTACTGTTGGGGTGAGTTCAGTCTGGTTCATGAACCTATTGTTTAGGGGTAATCACTGTTCCTGAAGCTGGTGGTGTGGGACCTGAGACTCTTACACCCTCTATATGCAGCATCAAATTGCAAATTGCAAGATCTTGCTTATGATTTCCAACTCCAGGTGTTTAAAAATCTGGGCTTGTACTTAACCATTGTTCCATGTGGATTGTCATAATCGACCTATTTGATATCCTGTGAGCAGATATTAGGTAAGCACACTAATTATAGTCTCACAAGAATATTTGGCACACTTCTTGTCAGGAGAGGGTGGATGCACACGTCTAAATTTTCAATCTTTAATTGGCCAACTGGCATCTTAAGTGAACATTCACAAAAGCTTAATTTCTCCCCAACGATTATATGTGGACAAAGGCAATATAGGTTTATGCTGAGCAGCATGCATTGTATAAATTTAAATTTGAAATGTAGTGCAAAATTTTGTTCTAAGTAATACAATGAAATAGTGTCTCTCGGCTCCAGTGAACCAGGCTCTATCCAGATCTGCTATCTTGACTGAGCACACAGATTTCCCCTGGGTGCTTCTATTTCCTCCCATATTCTAAAATATGTGGGGCAATAGATCTTTTGGCCACTGTAAACTGCCTCAAGTAGGTGAGTGGTAGAATGTGGGTGGATAAATATACTGTAAATGGAAAGATATCAAGAAATGTGAAGGAATGGAGTGACCTTGGAATGTATATCCATAAGTCCTTGAAGGTGAGAGGATAGGTTGATAAGCTGGGTAATGAATGTATGGAGTGTGTTTCTTTAGTAATTGAGACACACAGCATAAGATTTGTGCGTATGATGATTAGGCCATGGTTTGATTTTTATTTACAATTCTGGTCACATTACAGGAAAAATGTGATTGAAATGAGGGCAATGTTGGGTGGCTCTTTAAGCTGACGTACAGCATGGAACGAAAAACCTTGTAATCTGTCGTAATACTGTGGTTCTATGAATGTAAAATTTTATTATAAACAAACAGAAGAAGCACACACAAATACTCCAGGAATTTTATTTGCTCAATACTTTTTTGGAGCATTTTGCAGAACTCTGTTCCATAAGATTTATTGAATAGGTTAGAATAAAAAATGTTCATGGTATGTGGAAGGGCAGTCTTGATGTGTTTTCATAGCTATGACTTGTATTTTGCAGAGCCATTTACCGTTATTTCACTTATTGGAGTCATTGCGATACCAATTCTCATCCTTGCTTTGTGCTTTGCCATCTGCTGCATTTGCAACAGGGAAAGGTACGAGATAATTCCCAGTATTGTAAATTTTGTGCTATGTGAATCACTGGAAATGTATATGGGATGAATAATATTCTCATTGTCAACCCTCCAGATTGCACCATCAAGCTTTCAAAAAAAACTTTAAGATTTGTTTAAATCCATCACCAGCTACTTGTAAATCAAAGTCTCCACGATTTCCCTGTCCACGGACACGAACTCCTTGTCCACGGACTAGCACATATCAGGTAGGGAATACAAGAAATATTTCCTTAGATGTATAAGAAATATTTTAAATTACTTTTAATGTAGAAATATCCGTTATCATTTATATTCATTGACCTTGGAAAAAGAAAATGCAGTATTAATTTCCCGGAGACCTGGTGTTTTGCCATTTGTGTCATGGTTTTATTAGTTGCAATTTGAGTCTGTGTGCCAATAGAAATGTATAAATCATTTTTGTTAGTGCTGTAGTATCATTGACCACAATGTGATTTTCTTAGTATCCATTGGAATTCATTAGCTCTTTTTAAAAAAAAATTGAAATCCAAATTAATTTTATATATTAAAAATAGAGATCTGATCTGGTCTTTAATTTCTGGAGCATAAAACTTACTTCAGGTTAACCTAAATGGGTAAGGTTGATGAACAGAGCATGGATCAGCACGTGGAATTATAACACTGTGGCTAATTGGCCATTAGTGAGACTTGGGGCTTCTTAACCAGGGCCTTGTATCCCTTGAAAACCAAAGTCCCTCAACATGTTTGCCTTGCCTTTTATTCTGACAGGAACATACAAACTCTGTGCTCTCAAAAGTACAAGTACCTATCCTCCTTCATAATTATCTTGAAACTAATGGAATTATGATCACTAGATCCAAAGTGTTCCCCTACATACACATCTGTCACCTGCCCTGTTTCGTTCCCGAATCAGAGAACCAGTGTTGCTGTCTTCTCTAGTTAGGACTTCTATACAGTATATTGATTAAGGAAACTGTCCTGTACATGTTGGAAAAACTCTGTGCCATCCAGCCCTTTTACTGTATGGGAGTCCCAGTCAATATGTAGGAAGTTAAAATCACCTACTATAACAACATTTTTTAAATTGCAACAGTCTGCCATCTCTCTACAAATATTCTCCCCTAAAATATAATCCAATTAACATGGTAATCCCTTTCTTATTCCTTCAGCTCTCCCCATATAGGCTCAGTAGATGAGTTCTCCAGCTTGTCCTGTCTGAGCACTGCTTTGACATTCTTCCTGACTAGTGATGCCACCCTTCCCCCTCTAACCCTATCATGTCCTCAACAATGGAACCTAAGAACCTTCAATGGGACAAGGCAGAATAATAGTTTGGTGCAGACTGCATTGGCTAAAGGGCTTGTTTTTGTGCTGTGACTCAATGACTCTATAATAGAATTCGTTAAAAGCTTTTGAAGAAAACCATTTCAGAGTAGTTCCTCTTTATTTACTGCAGCCAATACTCCCTGTGACATGGTGATACAAAATATTTCAGATCTTGCACCAACTTTGAAATCTAGCTTTTGCAACTGGTACAATTTCTGCAAGGTTGTATGTTCTCATTAACCTTGCATTTTATTGGCTTGCTTCTCATATTTTTATTAGACTAAGATGCGCTTAAGAATATAATTTATTTTATATTATATCAGATGATGTAATAAAGGAAACTAAAAATGTTTTGTGTGTAACTGTTAAATGTGAAGAATGTGCCATTTTCAACAGAATTAGCTGTAGTCTCACCTGAGTCAGGAGTCTATTGATTCAAGTGATATTCCAGGTTGTGAATGCAGAAGTCGAGGCTGTAAGTTGTTAGATAAAAGATCCCTTAATCTCCCCTAGATGGATGCTGTAAGTTCCATAAACCTAGTTCACAGACTAGTAGGAGAGTTCAACTTACTGTTTTTGTCAATATTTATCCTTCAGTCAGCATCACCAAAAACAATTACTTCATTATCATTAGGTTTCTCTTTCTGGAAACATTCTGTGCACAAACGATCACAATTTACATAATAAAATGGTAATTTTACATAAATTACATTGGCTATTGAAAGCTTTGAGGTTGTGAGATCCAGTGCAGTTCTATTTCAAAATTTCCACCCAATTATTTTTCATATCATTGTCCTTCAATTCAATAACATTGATAGTATGAGATGATAAGTATTTTTAGTATGAATTTGAACACTCCAGTTATATTTTCAATTATAAATGGGCAATAATTGCTTTATCTAGCTGTAACATTGTTGTTTTAGGTATGCCTGTTCCTACTTCATTAATCTTCATTCTTGTATTACGAGTTTTAAATAATTTTGTTAACATCTAAACTGGGAATTCTCTTCCTTAACTCCAGATCTTCACCCTTCAGATACTTTTTGTAGCCTGGTCATTTTGCTGTATCCATAAGCAATTTGCTAAAAATTCTCACTCTGCTTAGTGATTTTGAAGTTTTAACAATTTAAATTTTTCAACTGCACATCTTTTGGCTTTATAATATTTTTGTTTTGGTGTTCCTATCATTCGATGAGCTAAAATTATTTTTGTAACTAACATTTTCAGTAATGATTTAACTTTATGAATTAAATATTATGGAGACAGTCCAAAATTATCATGAAATGTCTGATGAATAATTTGCCATGGTTCAATCTAGCCCAAACATGAATAAATATTTGCTGCTGCTTTTAGCCCTCCTGCCTGTGATTCTTCATTTTGTAGCATTGTCCTGGGTTTTTTGGATAAAAATATTATTTTTTCAAACTTACAATAAATGTATGTGGATACAGACAACTTTGCAATTTTGTCAGTATCTTAAAGTGAGAATACCCATATAGTCCACATTTCTGACATTGATTTTATGGTGCACTCATAGGACAGATTGAACCTCAGCAGGACTGGCCCAATGTTATTTGCTTTGCAAGTGTCTGCCACATGGTGGCACTATCTGTTTCTAGATGTATTTCTTCAGATTCAGACTTCAAAATGTTTTGCATATTAATAATAATGACCTCAAGCCCATCATTTACCAGACCAATTATTACCACATCTCCACCCCAGTAACTTTAGCTCCTTCTCCACATGGAGCTCAGCTGGACAATTGTGGCAAGTCGGAATTTGTTTATGTGACACTGAGAGGCAGCAAGAACCAGCAAATAGTAATGAAAATTGAGTGCAAATGCTGCTACCTGTTTCCAGTAGCGGTGAAACTCATGAAAGATGATGTTGATATTTACTCCTGTAACAGAAATGTTAGTGGGAAGAGATAGGCCGTGAACTCATCTTGGCCTTTTTGCTCATCCCCTTTTCACTTGGAGAGCACCTCACTACTACTACTACCTCAAAAACACAAAATAATCTGCAGATGCTGGGGTCAAGGCAACACTCACAACACGCTGGAGGAACTTAGCTGGTCGGGCAGCATCCGTGGAAAATAACAGTCAACATTTCGGGCCTGAACCCTTCATCAGGACTGAAGAGGGAGGGGGCAGAGGCCCTATAAAGAAGGTGGGAGGAGGGTGGGAAGGAGAAGGAGAACCTACCAGCCTTCTCCTTCCCACCCTCCCCCCACCTTCTTTATAGGGCCTCTGCCCCTTCCCTCTTCAGTCCTGATGAAGGGTTCCGGCCAAAACGTTGACTCAACGTTTCCACGGATACTGCCCGACCTGCTGAGTTCCTCCAGTGTGTTGTGAGTGTTACTACTACGTCGACTCAGGCTTAGGGGGCTGGCGTCGGGCACGATGACGGACTCTCCACTTCTCCCTCTCCCTCAGCAGTGTGTTCAGTTCATCTACATTAGCCGCGCCGCTGTCTTCTAGGAGCATGTTGACCATTGTCTTGGGAGGGTGCCCAGGGTTCATCCTCCCGTACTTGGGCTCCCATATGATGACTAGGCTGGCAGGTAGCTTGGGTTGGCGTAGACAGTGCCCCGCTAGTTGCAGTCTTCTCGCCTCGATTTTAGTGGAGAGCATCGGTAGGTCGTCATAGAGCTCAACGTTCATCACGTGCTGTTGCCAACTCACATCAAGAGTTTAGTGTTAAGTTGACACGAGTCAGTTGGCTCAAAGCCTCTGTCTTTGAAATTGATGACCTTTTAATTAAATGATGAATAGAATTGAAAATTATATGTAATTGTTTAATTGAGATTTTTGTTTTATTGCAGAATTTTTATCTGAAAGGAATGAGTCAAGATCAATGTAAAATGTATTATGTTATTAAAATGTGTATATAATTAGTATAGAGTAAGTATTTTAATTATCTGCAATGAAATATTCTAGTTATGAGATGTGCAAATACTTCTAACTTTTTTATTACTTATTGGTTATAAAAGAGAAATAACACCATAAAACATAGGAGCAAAATTAGGCCATTCAGCCCAGCAAGTCTTCTCCACTATTTGGCCAGCCCCTCTCTCCTGTTTTACTCCGCTGTATTACTGACGCATCTGACTTTTGCTACTGCCTCTCAAATTGCAGGGTAAATTCTATCGTATTTATGATCGCTGCCTCCTTAGGATCCCTAATCAAATCCGGGTCACTACACAACAACCAATCCAGAATTGCTGATCCCTTTGTGGGCTCAATCACAAGCTTCTCTAAAAAACCATCTCATAGGCATTCTACAAATTCTATCTCTTAGGATCCAAAATCAGCACGGACCTGTTTTACCCAATCTACCAGCACATTGAAATCCCCCATAATTTTATAACATTGTCCTTCTGATATGCATTTTCTGTCTCCCATTGTAAATTGTAGCCCACATCCTGGCTACTGTTTGGAGGCCTGTATATAACTCCCATCAGGGTCTTTTTACCCTTGCAGTTCCTTTAGCTCTAATCTACATCTTCCAATCCTGTGTCACCTCTTTCAGTGGATTTGATTTCATTTTTTACCAACCACCCCTTCTGCCTACCTGTTTGTCCTTTCAATACGATGTGTATCCTTGGATGTTAAGGTCCCAACTATAATCTTCTTTCAGCTATGACTCACTGATGCCCACAACATCATACCTGCCAATCCCTACTTGCGCGACAGGATCATTTATTTTATTTCGTATACTGTGCGCATTCAAATGTAACACCTTCAATCTTGTGTTCATCACCCTTCTTTGATTTTGTCCCCATTACGCTGCAATTCATCCCATTAACTGCAATTTTGCCCCATTATCTGCCTGTCCTGACATTCTCACTACATGCTGTTTCTGATTGTAAACCAACAGCCCTATCATTCCGGTTCCCATCCCCCTGCAAAATTAGCTCAAGCCCTCCCCAACAGCTCCAGCAAAAGCTTCCTGCAAGGATATTGGTCCACCCTGGGTTCAGGTGTAACCTATCTCTTTTGTACAGGTTATACCTTCCCCAGGAGAGACCCCAATGATCCAGAAATCAGAAACCCTGACCCCAGTTCCTCAGCCACACATTCATCTGCTAAATCTTCTTATTCTTACCCTCACTGGCGTGTGGCTCAGACAGCTACCCTGAAGGCCCTGCTTCTCAGCTTTCTACCTTGCTCCCTAAATTCTCTCTTCAGGACTTTCTTGCTTTTCCTACCGATACAATTGGTGCCAATATGTCTGGCTGCTCAACTTCCCCCTCAACCTTTAGAATGTTGTGGTCCCGATCTGAGACATCCCTGACCCTGGCATCGGCGAGGCAACATACCATCTGGATGGCTCTATTGCGTCCACAGAATCCTGTGTCTACTGCTCTAACTATGGAATCCCCCTATCCCTACTGCAGTCCTCTTCTCCCCTCTTCCCTTCTGAGCCGTAGTGCAGGACTCAGTGACAGAAACCCGGTCGCAGCGACTTCCCCCTGCCCCCCGGTCGGCCGTTCCCCACCTCAACACAATTCAAAACGGTATACTTATTATTTAAGGGAATGGCCATGGGGGTACTGGCTCTTCATTTCCCTTTCCTCTCCTGACAGTCACCTGCAACTTAGGGGTGGTTACCTCCCCGTAGCTCCTATCTATCACTCCTCGGTTTCCCGTGTGAACTAAGGGTTCTCTGAGGATCTGCAGCACAGTGCATCTGGTGCAGATGTGATTGTCCAGTGAATGTGGTTATCGTGATGAATATTATTTCCAAAGGGAAACCTAGGTTGTACACATTAGCCTAGCCATGGCCAAGAAAATGCACTAACACCTATTTCTCTCAGTGGCTCAAGAAGTTTGCATGTTCTTATTGACCCTCGCCGATTTTTATTGATGCATCATAGAAAGCATCCTGTCCAGATGCATTGTGCCTTGGTAATGTCAACTGCTCTGTCCGAGACTGCAAGAAACTGCAGAGAGTTGAGGACCTTGCTCTTGCACTGCTCCTTCTCAGGAACTGTAACATTACATTCTGTTGCTTTTTCCTTGATGAAATAATTAGTGCAGAACAAAGTTTCCATTGTACCTCAGTACATGTGAGAATAATAAACCAACTACTAATTTTGATTGTGCCCTGCCGATGTGTGTTGGTGTGCAGTGACCTACAGTTTTGACTGGGAAGCAACTTGTACTTGTTGTAAACCTTAAATAGAATTCCTGTTGTATTAGATTCGTTGTTGATGGCCAAAGATCTTTTAAGCACGAAAGTAACCTTGATTAACAAACTAAAGTATGGAGATTTTGCAGAGCCTTTTTGTATATTTGTTAAAAGATTGACTTGCAAAAGTTGTCAGAAGTTTCTGGTGGTAGGAATTTGCACCCCAGTTCATGTTATGTGCCTACATATCTATTTGTTGAACTCAACTTCAGAAATTCTGCTTCTTCATTGGTACCTTGATCTTCATGAGACTCGTAGTCTGCTGAGAGATAAATCTGTGGAATTCAGAATCCTTCATGAAATCCAGATATAACCTATGGAAAGCCATAATGAGAGTGAAAAGGCAATTCCATGTGAAGTTAGCATTGTAACCTAATGCTCGACAACTGCGACAGGGTTTGCACACCATTACTTCCTAAAAGACAAAACCTAACAGCATAAATGGCAGTGAATCTTCACTCCCCAATGAGTTCAATGTCTTTTATGCATGCTTTGAGAAGGAAATTAACACCATATCTACAGCATACCCTGTGATCTTTGCCTTGGAGGCCAATGGCAGAACCTCCTTCAGGAAGGTGAACACCCACCAAGGTGTACCTGGGGGGGTAATCATACCCTGCATAGACCAAATGGCTGGAGTGTTCAAGACGCTCCTTAACCTCTCACTGCTGCAGTTGGAGGTTCAAAAGGGCAGCAATAATACTAATGCTCAAGAAGAGCAGGGTCATCTGCCTCAACAACCATCACTCTGGCAGCACCCACATTTGATGTGAAGAAGTGCTTTGAAAGATTGGTCATAGCTAGAACTAACTCCTGCCTGAGCCAGGACCTGGGCCCTCTGCAGTTTACTGCTGCCACGCCACGGCAGCTCTGCAAGATATGCAATCCACAGCACTCCATTCTGCTTTGGAGCATCTAGACAATAGTAAAACGTACTGTGTGCCAGGCTGTTCCTGATCAGCGATGAGCACATTCATCCCCTCAATAAGCTGAGAATCTGAGCTGCTTTAACCCCCTTTGCAAATGGATCATCTACTTCCCCAGCAGGAGACCACTGTCAATGCGGATTGGTACGACTTGGTATGGAAGCTCCAAATCATGAGAGGCTGCAGAGAATTGTACACTCATGGACTGAACCCTTCCCATCTTCAAAGATATCTTCAAATGGTAGTGCCTCAGGAAGATGGCACCCATCACTAAGGACCCCCACCACGCAGGGTATGCCCTCATCGTGTTACTACCATAAGCCTGAAGACCCACACTCAACCTTTTATGAAATGCATCTTCCCATCATGAATCCATGAATGCTACCTTGTGATTCATGTTTTGTAACTTGGTTATTTCTTATTTTTATTTTTTGGAAATGTTCAGCAGGTTAGGCAGAATCTGGGGAAGTAAACAGGTAAATTGCTTTGTCTGCAGCAGAACAGGTGATTTCTGCTATCAGTCATCCTCCCATACTGTTGCCTCAGTTTTTATCTTTCCATTGGGACATCCTGACCTGTTTGGCATACCCTACAACCCTACGGTTTGCAGCCTTTGCTTCTTGGTCTCGAGCTGCCCTCGGTTTCTAGCTGTGGTTCAGTTTTTCCCTTTATGTCACTATCAATTAGATTAGCACTATAATTTACCCCTATGGCAAACCTTACATTACTCTTTCAGAAGTATTCTGGATGCCCTTCCATCCTCCCCTGCCCCACACACTCTCCAACTTAAAACTACTTACCTTCGAGTTCCAATGAAGAGTCTTTGACCTAAAACATTAGCTCCCATAGGTGCCTTTCACCCGCTATATATTAGAAAATTTAATGATTTCATTTAAGATTATCAGTATCAGCAGCTTTTCTTCTTGATTTGGGATGCCTGGTTGGCACAAATGGGTTCTAATCAATCAATCTGTTTATTGTTATGGCTTGTCACTGTTGTTCAAATACTAAAGGCAGAAACTCCACTATAAAATCCTCATCTTCTCTTATGAGCTTCTCTGATGTTGGTAATGCTGTTCCAGTGGGGAGAATTTAGACTTGTAAATAACTGAAATCATATCAGGAATAGACTGAAAAGTTTTGACATACTGTTTAGAAAATATTTTCATTCATGAAAATCTGGCTTTACATTAATCTGCCTCAATATGTTAGGTTAGAACAAATGCAGTCTGCATCTGTATCAAACTGAAGTATAAAAAGACATCCTTTTTTTTTAAAGTTCTAGTTATGTTTCCAAATCTCATTCATTTAATTATGAAAAATATATTTTATAGGAAAGCTGTAAAAGAAGAGACAATACAAATCCATTTGAACCTGAAAATGCTGACTTTCTTCGATGCGGCACAAGAAATGACCCACGTCAATACAATCCTGAATTGACTGGTATGTCACCAAATTACAAGTGCTTTTTGTTCTATTCATATTGTTTTACATTATAATTAGATTTATTCCTATTAGAGATATGTATTTTTTAACCATTGTAGTTTGTGCTTGCACTTGAATATCATTGCAAGGGTTTATATTGAATATTTTTTCTGTTCAGTGAAAAGTCATTCACATGGTGTGATTTTTAAATTGCAAGTTGGTTTGATATTTGCTGAACATGATAAATGTTCCATATACCAAAGCGATCAAGCACTTTACAAAACAAAATTATGTACTCACATGAAATGTGCATTTTCAGTACACAGATCACACATTGAATATATCAATTTTCTAATACAAAAGAGCTGATTGTTGACTTCAGGAAGTGGGGTGGTGCATGTGCTCCTGCTTACATCAACTGTGCTGCGATTGAGAGCTACAAGTTCTGAAAAGTGAACATTACCAACAGTCTGTCCTGGTCCAATCATGTAGACACCATGGCCAGGAATGCCCGCCGGCATTCCTGCTACTTCACCATCCTGCTCCCAATAAAAAAAAATTGGAAAATGCTGGAAAAACTCAGCATGTCGGCAGTGTCTGAGGGAATAGAAACAATCAACACTTTAGGTCTGTGACCCTTGCAGCCACAGAAACAAGTTGAAAAAGAGAATGATGCAGATGACACAATTTTGTAATCAAAGAAATTGATTTGACTGTCTTCATCCATGTCATGTTTAATAAAATCTTTTCCATGTGAATACAATTGAAAGATGAAAAAATTGTGCTGTTGTCTTCTACTACTACGTCAACTACTACTACTACTACGTCAACTCAGGCCTAGGAGGCCAGCGTCGGGCATGATGGTGGACTCTCCACTTCTCCTTCTCCCTCATCAGTGTGTTCAGTTCATCTACATTAGCCGCGCCGCTGTCTTCTAGGAGCGTGTTGACCATAGTCTTGGGAGGGTGCCAAGGGTTCATCCTCCCACGCTTGGGCTCCCATATGATGACTAGGCTGGCAGGTAGCTCGGGGTGGCGTAGACAGTGCCCCGCTAGTTGCAGTCTTCTCGCCTCGATTTCAGTGGTGAGCATCAGTATGTTGTTATAGAGCTCGACGTTCATCATGTGCTGTTGCCAACTCACGTCAAGAGCCATCCGGAGCATTCGTGTATAGACAATGTTGTCTTCTCTATCAACATTTGCTGTATGATTACATTGTGCACCACCTAATTCTGTGCTGAAATACAAATAAAGTGGAACAAGTTTAATGCAAACAACAGGAATTCTGCAGATGCTGGAAATTCAAGCAACACACATCAAAGTTGCTGGTGAACGCAGCAGGCCAAGCAGCATCTATAGGAAGAGGCGCAGTCGACGTTTCAGGCCGAGACGCTTTGTCAGGAACAAGTTTAATGTTTTGTTCTGTGGTATGTGATCTTACTGATAGAGTTTCCAGCATTAATATTGCATAGTGCTTAATTAGCAAGTGTGTGTGGACCTGCAAAAGGCTCAGAATGTTCCCTCTTCCTAACTTCTAGCTGACTCTTCCACACCTTATTGCATCTGTAGTAAGAAAGTACAACATGAGCTGGATATTAGAAGGAAGTGTGGCTTACTTATTACTTTGCCCCACTACTAGACATCAAAACCAGTGATAATCCCTAGCCTCGTGTCAAGGGTGCAGACACACTTCACACCTAACCTCCTTAAACCATTTCCAGCTGGCATATCTGCTACTATCATTCATTTACTGGAGTGGCTGATTTCATATTCAAGAAGTTTTTTTTTGTTCAATCTTCTGTTTTGTAATGTACTCATTAGCTGAAGTTTGATGCATTTTAAATAAATTGTTTTGGTAGCCATCTTTTAAATTATTCAATTAAATTTCATTGTTTTATGTTGTCATTCATTATCAACCATTTAAACACAATGAAGTAGGCCTTTGACAATAACAGCTGTGGAACGGAGACTGCAAAGTAATTGAGAGTCGCAAGTCTGCAAAAGGTTAATGTGGCTATGGATCTCATGTGGAGCTGAGCCTGCACAAGGGTTGGGGGTGTTTGGGGCTTCATTCAGACATAACTCAGCTCAGCACCACACTTAAACTCGTTGATTCAGGACGCAGAATTTGGAAAAGTTGGAAAGAACGTTGAAAGAAGTGTTCATCCTCTTTCTCACTTATTCCCTTTAACAACATTTGAGCTCGGGAAATCTAATTCATTGATTTCTATCTCCCATTGGGCAAGCTCACAACATAAAACATTGGCTTCCAATTTCCCCCTAGTAAAGGCAGCTACATTAGGCCATTATTTACTGACTACATCTCTACATTTAATGCTATAGTTCCAAGCAAATACTTCTCCAAACTCCTAGACCTGCGACTCAATACCCCGCCTTTCAAATGGACCTCGACTTCCTGACCAACGAGCCACAATCAATATGGATGGGCAGCCACACCTCCACCATGATTATTAATCCCACATGGCTATGTCCTTGGACTGCTTTTCTACCCCCAATACACTCACAACTGGTTAGCCAAATTCTGCTCTGAACATTTACAAAGTTTGCAGATGATACTACCGTAGTGGACACTGTACCTCAAATAATAATGAGTTGGAGTACAAGAAGGAGATGGAGAACAGAGTGATGTGGTGCCATGCCAACAACGTCAACGGCAGTAAAACTGAAAAGCTGCTCATGGACTTCAGGAAGATGTGGTTTCGACATACCTGCTCCTTACGTGAAAGGTGCTGAGATAGAGAGCTTCATGTTCCTAGGAGTGAAAATCACCAACAGCCTACCCTGGTCCAACCATATAGATGCAATCGAGTGTTTCGGGGGTAGAAAAGCGGTCCAAGGACATAGCCATGTGGGATTAATAATCATGGTGGAGGTGTGGCTGCCCATCCATATTGATTGTGGTCCGTTGGTCAGGAAGTCGAGGTCCATTTGAAAAGGGGGGTACTGAGTCGCAGGTCTAGGAGTTTGGAGAAGAATTTGCTTGGAACTATAGCATTAAATGTAGAGATGTAGTCAGTAAATCATGGCCTAATGTAGCTGCCTTTACTATGGGGAAACCGGAAGCCAATGTTTTGTGTTGTGAGCTTGCCCAATGGGAGACAGGAAGCTCACCAGCACTTTTACTTCCTCCAGTAGGCTAAAGATATTTGGCATGTCCCCTTTGACCCCACCAAAGTTTGAACTGTAGAAAGTATTCTATTCAGATTCATCACAGATTGGCAAGGCAACTGCTCTGTCAAAGGAAATGCATAAGTTATGGCCACAGCTCAGCACATTACAGAAACTAGCCTCCCTTCCTCTGTCTACACTCTTGTTTCCTCAGTAAAGGAGCCAGCATGATGAAAGACCCACCCAGCCTGGACAGTGTCTCATTTCCCTCTCCCATCAGCCAGAAGATACAAAAGCCTGAAAGCACGTTCCACCAGGATCAAGGACAGCTTCTCTCCCGCTGTTATAAGACTATTGAACCATTCTCTTGTGAAGTGAAGAGTCCACTTCAGTGTACAATCTACCCTTCTATGCTTTTTCACCTCACTGTCTACCCTGAACTTCCTCTGTAACCTTAACACACGATACTGCATTCTATTATTGTCTACCCTGAACTTCCTCTGCAACCTTAACACATGACATTGCACTCTATTATTGCCTTACCCTTTTCTCCCTCAGTGCACTGTTGCAATAAATTAATCTGTATGAATGGTCTGCAAGACAAGTTTTTCACTGTACCTCTGTGTATGTGACAATAATAAACCAATTTACCAATTGCATAAGCTATTCAACAATGCAGAAATGTGAATAAAAGACCCATAATTTGCACCTCATGCTCAAAGATCTGGATATTAAATCCAAGTTCTAAAATTGTGCATTTATTTAATGCAGAAAATTGTGACATAGATCTAAAGGGAAAATAAGTACCTGCTTAGAAAATAGAGCATACTTATACTGGTGATGTATTCATTTCCTTTCTTCAACAGCCACACCAAGCTCTGTTGCAACTTTTCAACGGACTAATAAAGTAGAAAGAAGCGCTGGAAGCCATGGCCCATGCCCAGGTACTCGTCTATATGCTTTTTCATGAAGTACTTAGTAAAATTGTATCTTTTGCTAATTAGCAATGTGTGTCTGTCTAACATTTGTTGAATTATATTTAAAAAAAAGATTAAATGTGTACCAATATATGAAATACAACCACAGCCGTCTGTAATCTGTTTTTTTGCTGATTTGACCATAATATCTTAGGGGTTTCATTTGCACCATTTTTTGTTATGCTATTTCTAATATAGTACCACTTGGCTCCTTGATGTAATATTACTCCATTTCATAAACAGTGGTTGAATTTTCCACATCAGCAGTACTTTTTCCTCATAATCAGACCCAAGGATATTGCCCTTGAATAGGTCACACTGCAGTACAGTCAACACTCAGCCACCAGGGAGTGTTCACAAGGAATGTATGAAGAGTACAGTAATGGGAGCTGGTGATAGAATCCTCTGACGCTGATGTCAATACCCTATCGGAGAGGTAGCTGAATCCTCCTGGTAGGCAGAGGAACCTGCACAATTTCCTGAAGATCAGTGCTCAATTGAGGTAGCTTCCTTCTGTAAAGACCAGATGTGAAATCCTATCAAGCAACTATGAGTGCCTGCTCTCAAAGTTAGGGTCATCCTCATTTTTAGACACTGTGCCTCAAGATCTCTGTTGAAAAACACTAGGATACAAAACATAAGTCAATTCACACTTGAAGCTCCTACATGTCCAGGCATTACCTCTTGGACAGCTTCCTTTCATAAGTCAGATATCTTTCTTCAGTTGTTTTACTCATTTCTAACCTAATACACACAGAAATGTTTCCCTCTGTTGCAAGATTTTGTATTGAGAGCATCCTGAGCAGCTGCATCACGGCCTGGTTCGGAAGTTGTACCATCTTGGATCGCAAGACCCTGCAGTGGATAGTGAGGTCAGCTGAGAAGATTATCGAGGTCTCTCTTCCTGTCATCACAGACATTCACACCACATGCTGCATTCGCAAAGCAAACAGCATTGTGAAGGACCCCACACACCCCTCATATAAACTCTTCTCCCTCCTGCCATCTGGAAAAAGGCACCGAAGCATTCGGGCTCTCACGACCAGACTATGTAACAGTTTCTTCCCCCAAGCCTTCAGACTCCTCAATACCCAGAGCCTGGACTGACACCAATCTACTATACCCTCTACTGTGCCTACTGTCTTGTTTATTATTTATTATTATTTATTGTAGTGCCTGCACTGTTTTGTGCACTTTATGCAGTCCTGGATAGGTCTATAGTCTATTGTAGTTTTAGTGTTTTTTCTTTTGTAGTTCAGTGTAGTTTTTCTATTGTTTCATGTAGCACCGTGGTCCTGGAAAATGTTGTCTCATTTTTACTATGTTCTGTACCAGCAGTTATGGTTGAAATGACAATAAAAAGTGACTTGACTTGACTTGACTTGACTTATTTTGGCATTTCTAGCAACTTAATTTTGAGGTGGAACCTCCTGAAAGCTCCTGAGGTTGTGGACACTGGGATCCCAGTTTGGGGCTGTCTACGTGTGCACATAAACACAAGATATTCTTCAGATGCTGGAAATCTTGAGCAACACACATAAAATACTGGAAGAACTCAACAGGTTAGGCAGCAGCTACGGAGGGGAATAAACGTGTTTCATGCCGAGACACTTCATCAGGATTGGAAAAGAAGGGGGCAGAACCCAGAATAATAAAGTGGGGAAGGAGAAGGAATACAAGCTGGCAGGTGATAGGTGAGACCAGGTGAGGGGGAGGGGAACAAAGTAAGAAGCTGGGAGGTGATTGGCTGAAGAAATTTGAAAGGAGAGGACAGTAGGCCATGGATGAAAAGGATGAAAGGGAAGGAGGGGAACCAGGGGGTGGTGATGGGCAGGTGAGGAGAAGACAAGGGGCAAGGGATTAACCAGAATGGGGAATGGAAAAAGAGAGAACATAGAACATAGAAAATCTATAACACATTACAGGACCTTCAGCCCACAATGATGTGCTGACCATGTAACCTACTCCAGAAGCTGCCTAGAATTTCCCTACCACATAGCCCTCTATTTTTCAAAGCATTGTATAACTATCTAATAATCTCTTAAATGACCCTATTGTATGACTTCTACCATCCTCGCTGGCAGTGCATTCCACGCATGCACCCACCACTCTCTGTGTGGAAAAACTAACCTCTGACATCCTCTTTGTACCTACTTCCAAGCACCTTAACATTATGCCCCCTCGTGTTAGTCATTTAAACCCTGGGGAAAAATCCTCTGGCTACCCACACAATCAATGCCTCTCATCATCTTGTACACCTCTATCAGGTCACTTCTCTTCGTCCAAGGGGAAAAAGCCAATTTCACCCAACCAATTCTCATAAGGCATGCTCTCCAATTCAGTCAACATCCTTGTAAATCTCCTCTGCATTCTCTCTATAGTATCCACATCCTTCCTGAAACGAGGTGTCCAGAAATGAACACAGTACTCCAAGTGGGGTTTCACTAAAGTCTTGTATAGCTGTAACATTACCTCGTGGCTCTTAAACTCAGTCCCATGGTTGATGAAGGCCAACACACCAAAAGGTCAATAGGTACATTTAATGTCAGAGAAATGTATACAATATGCATCCTGAAATTCTTTTTCTTCAGAAACATCCATGAAAATAGAGGAGTGCCCCAAAGAATGAATGACAGTTAAATGTTAGAACCCCAAAGCACAAGCAGCAGCTCCCCCTGCTATGCACAAACAGCAGCAAAGCAACAATCCCCCCTCCCCACCAGCAAAAAGCATCAGCGCCCCGCACTGAACACTCAAGCGTACAGCAAAGCATCAATAAAGACACAGACTTGCAGTACCCCAAAAACTACTCATTCACCCAGAAATTCAACATACCACAGGGTCTAATAGGGGAGAAAGAGGTTTCCCTGTTGCACAGTGAGAGAGGAGACATAACAAACAGCTTGCTGATTTACAATGTTAAAAGTCTTTTGTACTGCTTTTTCCAAGCTTTACGTCTAGAGAGTCGGCCCCAGAAAGGCTCAGCTCTTCAGATACACAACCCACAGCAGCTAACACGCTGCTCCTGACGTTCCGTGTTCTCCTGCAACGCTTCAGTCAGGGCCACCGGCCTAGAATCAGCACGTCTCTAGGACCACAAAAATCCAGCACCCTGAAGGCATGCTAGTCTTCCGGGCCACGTCCTTGGGATATCAAAAAGCGGCTGGTCATGAGGCCCTGAGAGTGGGTCCCATTACCGTAAAGAACCAAAGTCAGAGTGTAGCTCCATTTGTGCTTCCCCATTCTAAAGAAAATGAATGCTTTTAAATGAAATGTCCATACTATATAAGCATTTAAATTTGATTGGCCTTAGGTTCTACATTGCCTTCATTTGAAAATATTTAACTGGCAGCTGCTGCAGGCTGTGATTTGATATTTTTGAACACAATTGAAGATGTATGTTACATCCATCTGTCATTACACTAATTTATATGCATATCTATTTATTGTGCATCTAGATTTTTTTGTGTGGGAATGGAATAAACGAAGAGAAAAGCACTTTTATCAGAATAGGAGCTGTGTACAAAATTATCACTCAGGCCACACTTGCAATCTAAATGTATATAAGCAGCATGCTGTTCATAATTCCATGTGGAAGTTACTAGACAAAGTTGAATACAAACAAAATATACAGTATATTTTTATGAATTTTCTAAATTGTTGATGTAGTACTTTTCCTTAAAAAGAACAGGTATGGGAGAATTCTCATTGGGATTGTCATTGGATAATTCTTACAGCAACTGAGAAAAATAAGACGAAGTACCACAGTAGGCACAAAGCCAATAGAACACACAATTGAGAATAAAAGAAAGATATTAGAAACAGATGAAATGTGATGAAAAATGAAAAGCCTTTCTTCTTAATATGCTTCTAAATAAAATTCAGTTCCTGGCACCAGAAAGTGTATTTGAATGAAGTGAATGTTAAGTGTCATGTATACATGAAGACAGGATCTTTTTCCACATCTAAATGTTGTTATTAGAACATTATTAAGTTAATCCAATTCAGTTCATGCCTATTTCAGATGGGACCCCTAAAATTCTCCACTATAAATGTAGGGAATAGATGATGTTTAATGCAAAAGACTATGATTCATTTGTCCTTCTGAAAGATCAACCAATAAACATTATATCCAAACTTACTTGTGCATTTACTTAGCATTAATAAGCAACAACACTTTTCATGTAAAATAGACATTTGATTAAAAGAAAATGTATACTATTCATCTTTTCTGGTATAAACTAACAATGCTTCTCTTTTAGAAATTCAACCAAGTATTGCTCCAGAGGAAAATCAAAGAAAATCTTCATCACACAGCATAAGCCAAAGTCCATGCCCAGGTAATCATTAATCTTGCAATGTACATACCATGAAATTTATAAAGTACATATATGCTTTAATCATTGACATATTAAATATTACTTCACCTAACATGTTAACAAAGAGAAAATATTTAAAAGTCAAAACATGGTTTATTGTCATGTGCCTGTATTAATCAACTTTACCTTCTGAAATGATAGGGAATTCAATATGTACATTAATCTGGTATAAATGTCCATAATTTACATTTTCTTCCCAGAGATATGGGCATAAACAATAAGGAAAATTTAAGCTCAATTACCATTCATCTATGCTAATTTTAAAACTGACAATGATTATCACAATTACTATAAATAAAATATATATTTATTTGATTTAAAGAAAACAGAATGCACATGTGATGTAATTATACTATTTATGCAGCAGTGAAGCAACACTCTGCTGCCTGTCAGACTGATCCAGAAGCCATAGATCAAAAATCACACATCGGAAGCAAAAGTCCATGTCCAGGTACTGATTCTACCTAGTACATATTTAACATATCATGAAGTACAGAATGTCTTTGTATACTTTCCTAATTGGCACAAAACAGCAATTTATAAAATGGTATGGTTCTAATGTGTGCTAATTACAAAGCAGGCTACAAGTCATTTTGGTAAATTAGCCCACATCTGCATATTTCTGTTATTGTTTCACCAATATATTTATGCATATAGTTATATTTATTGAGTAACCTATTTGCAATAGAATAAAGCAATGCGAAGAGCTGATTATGGAGTATGTCGTCACAATGCCGAAAAATACTTTGAACTAGCCCATTGCAATAATATAAGCTAGCAGCAAATCTGAGCTACACTTTGTATGTTTGTGCACAGGTGAGATTGTTTAATGTCACTGTTTAATGCAACAGTACATCCAGGAATATGCAAACATGTAGACCTACTTGACAAAAGATCTACGCACGTTCTAAGATGGTCCATTGTGTCAATGCAAATTTATACGGTTCAAATTGACTAAATCCAACAACATGATGTTTGCATTTTCCTAAAGCTTAGGTTTTCTATTTAGAAGGTTATTTAGAGATTAATATATCTCCATAGATTTGAATACAAAGTCCTTATGACTTCTATAAAATGGAATTCGGTAAGATGAACATATGAATCCAAATTTCAACCACAAGTACAAAATTAATAAACCTCTGGGTAAATTCAGTAATGAACTAACTTTTAAAAATTAACTCTGGATCACCAGTTGAACTGCTTTCACCTTTTGATTTATTTTGTTACCTTTAGTGACACATTCCATTTACATATTAGGGTATACCAAGAAGGGATGAAGGCTTTAATACAGATACCATCCTCTATTTATTAGTTTGCATTTATAACTGCAATAAAATAAGTGCAAAACACAGAGCACAAGCTACATCATCAAGCAAATGAGAGCCGCAGAAACAAAATTGTATTTAAAAAATTAAGGACAGTTAAAAATTGGAAAATATGCTCCTAAAAATGCATCCACATCATTCCCAAGGTGCCCAACACCATGAAAATGCATTTCAATTTGATGAAAAGAATATTATGCACTTACAAGTGTATAAATATCTAAATGTTTCGCCAGGATATTGGTAAACAGTCCAGAAAATAATGCTTATATCAGGCAGAAAAATGTTAAATCCAGAAAGCTGAGTTTATTGTCATAGGCACAAGTACATGTCTGCACAGGAGCAGTGGGAAACTTCCTTGCAATAGCATTACAGGCACATATTACATAAGCAGCATTTACGATAAAAATTAACTAAATATTAATTAAACACAATTTTTACCAGAAATAACACACTTGGAACCAAAACAGTTTGTTCTAGTGCAAAGTGGTCAAAGTAGTCATAGTGTTGCTAAACCCTAGTGATTAGGGTTTTCTTCCTGGTTTAAAAACAGCTTTAAAAAGCTGTTCTTGAACCTGGTGGATTGGGACTTCAAGCTACTATATAGCTTGCCAAATGGTAGCTACAAGAAGATGTCATGGCCCAGATGCTAGGAATCTTTAGATATTTTCTCAAATGTACTGTTATATTAGTGAAAGCTATGGAGACATTATACTCGCAATTACCTTATGAGTCTATCAATGGAACTCATTCGGATATCCGTTGTTCCCTAATTTAGCTGACAGGACATTCTGACATAACTTTTCCTAATGGATATTTCATTTTTGAAATTTCTCACAGAGGATGCCATTGGGTCACATTTACTACAGCTATTGAGAGAAATGAGGGCTGCAGCACAGCCTAGAGCTCTGATGTGACAACATGAAAATTTGATGAAGAAAACTTTAAAAAAAAAAGAGGAAAATATTTTTCTAAAAAAAGCATTTCATTGAGCTTTCGGAAGCAAATTGACGCCTGAAAATGTGCTATTTGTTGAACTTATTTGATGTTTTCAAGACCAAATTGGCCAGGAGAAAGTGGCGGTAGAAGGTTGTTTTTCAGGCTGGAGGCCTGTGACCAACAGTGTGCCGTAGGGATCTGTGTTGGGACCACACTTGTTCAACATTTGTATTAAGGATTTTGGATGAGAATGTTGGTGGGCTTAGTCAGTTTATGGATGAATCTAAAATCGGTGGTATAGTGTTCAGTGAAGATTATCTAAGATTCCGTGAAGTCTTGATCAATTGAACCAGCAGGCTGAGGAGTGTCTGATGGAGTTTATTTCAAATATATGCAGAGAGAGAGAGAGAGAGATTGACTGACTGACTGACTGACTGACTTTGGGTACAGGTACATAGTTCCTTTAAAGAGGTGACGCAGGATAGGGTGGTGAAGAAGGGTTCGAATCATAAGGAGTGGCTGAACTTTTTTTCCCTGCAGTGGAGGAGGATGAGAGGTGATCTTGTATATGTATATAAATCAAAAAGGATATTAATAAGGTGAATAGCCACAGTCTTTTTCCAAGGGTAGGGGAGTCCAAAGCGAGAGGGCATAGGTTTACATTGAGTAGGACAAGATTTAAAATAGATCCAAGGTGCAAATTTATCACACAGAGGGTGGTGCTAATATGAAATGAGCTGCCAGATGAAGTGCTTGGGGCAGGTGCAGTTAATATATTTGGAAGACATTTGGACAGGTATACTGATTGGGAAGGTTTAGGGCTAAACACAGACAAATGGGACTAGCTTATGTAGACAAATTAAGCAGCGCTGACAAGTTGGGCCAAAGGACTTGTTTCTGAGCTCTATAGCTCTTTGATTCAAACGTGCGGTATAGCCATGGTAAGTTCAAATGCCTCTGTATGAATTGCCATCCAAAAACAATAAACTATTACAATAAAGTCCATGACGATAATATATAAGAACGTTCGAACACATCATTCTCCTCTGGTATGAACTCATCAAAATTGCTTTTAAAATGCATAGGATATTTAAAATGTACTTTAAAATGGTATAAATGTCCATAATTTGCATTTTCTTCTGGGGGGTCTTGGGGTAAACAATTGGAAAACCTAAGGCCAATCAGCATTCATCTGTGCTCATTTAAAACTGAAAATGATTGTCATAATTACTGGAAAATAAAATATATATTTGATTAAATGACAGCAGAATGCACGAATGATGTAGCTTTATTATTTATGCAGCTGTGGAACAAAGCTCCGTTCATTGTCAGACTGACTCTGAAGCTGTTGATCAAGAAATATCCACATCTCATATCAGAAGCAAAAGTCCATGTCCAGGTATTGATCCCACCTAGTACTGTACATATTTAATGCATTGTATATCATTAGGTACAGAAGTTTTTAAAGCTTTTCTAACTGGCAAAATAGCAGTATAAATTGAATCAAAATCAGGTATATCATATATCACTGACATATGTCATGAAATGAGTTGTTTTGCAATACATCATAATAAAAACTAAATTACTGCAAGTGTGTGTGTATATACATATACACACACACACACACACACACACACACACACACACACACACACACTTACTGTAATTTACAATTTACATGGCTTCATTGTCCATTCAGAAATCTGAAGATGGTGGGGAAGAAGCTGTCCTGAAATGTTGAGAGTGTATCTTCGAGCTCCTGTACCAGCTCCGTGACGGTAATGATGGGAAGGGGACCTGTCCTGGGTGATGGGGTTCCTTAATGATTGATGCCACCGTTTTAAGGCATCACCTTCTGAAGCTGTCCTGGATGCTGGGAAGGCTAGTGCCATGATGGAGCTGGCTGAGTTTACAATTTTCTACGGCTCTGTTCTACGGTGATGCAACCAGTTAGAAGGCTCTCCACACTACATCTGTACAAATTTGCGAGTGTATTTGGTGACATACCAAGTCCTCTCAAATCCCTAATGAAATATAACTGTTGTCGTACTTCCTTTGTGATTGTATCAGCATGTTGGGCCCAGGACAGATTTTCAGAGACGTTGACACCCAGGAACTTGAAGATGCTCACCCTTTCCACTGCTGATCCCTCGATGACGACCAGCGTGTGTTCCCTTGACTTCCCCTTCCTTATGTCATTTCCCTGGTCTTAGTGATGTTGAGTGCAAGGTTGCCGTTGTGACACCAGTTAACCAGCTGATCTATCTCACTCCATATCACCTCCTCATCACCATCTGAAATCCTACAAACAATGGTTGTGTCGTCAGCAAACTTATAGATGCCGTTTGAGCTACGCCTAGTCACGCAGTCATGGGTGTAGAGAAAGTAGAGCAGTGGGCTCAGCCTGAGGCGCTCCAGTGTTGATTTCAGCAAGGAGGAGATGTTATTTCTGATCCACACTGCCTGTGGTCTCCTGGTAAAGAAGTCAAGGATCCAATTGCAGATGCAGGTACAGGGGCCAAAGCTTTGGAGCTTGTTGTTTTGAACTGAGTGTATGATTGTGTTAAACACTGAGCTGTAATCAATGTCCAGGTGATCCAAGGTCAAGTGAGACCACACCTGGAGTATTGTGTGCAGTTTTGGTCCCCTAATCTGAGGAAAGACATCCTTGCCATACAGGGAGTACAAAGGAGGTTCACCAGATTGATTCCTGGGACGGCAGGACTTTCATATAATGAAAGCCTGGATGAACTGGGCTTGTACTCGTTGGAATTTAGAAGATTGAGGGGGGATCTGATTGAAACGTATAAAATCCTAAAGGGATTGGACAAGCTAGATGCAGGAAGATTGTTCCCGATGTTGGGGAAGTCCAGAATGAGGGGTCACCGTTTGAGGATAAGGGGGAAGCCTTTTAGGACTGAGATTAGGAAAAACTTCTTCACACAGAGAGTGGTGAATCTGTGGAATTCTCTGCCGCAGGAAACAGTTAAGGCCAGTTCATTGGCTATATTTAAGAGGGAGTTAGATATGGCCCTTGTGGCTACGGGGATCAGGGGGTATGGAGGGAAGGCTGGTGCAGGGTTCTGAGTTGGATGATCAGCCATGATCACAATAAATGGCGGTGCAGGCTCAAAGGGCCGAATGGCCTACTCCTGCACCTATTTTCTATGTTTCTATTTCTAAGTGGAGAGCCAATGAGGTTGCATTCGGTGTAGACCCATTGTGGCGATAGACAAATTGCAGTGATCCAGTTCCTTGCTTAGGCAGGAGATGATTCTAGTCATAAGCAATCTCTCAAAGCATTTCATTACAGACGTGAGTGCCACTGGGCGATAGTCATCGAGGCAGTTCACCCAGCTCCTCTTGGGCACTGGTATGATTATTGCCCTTTTGAAGCGGGTGAAAAACTCCAAATGCAGCAGTCAGAGATTGAAGATGCCCTTGAACACACTTGTCAGTTGGTTGGTACAGGTTTGCAGAGACAGAGATCATAGCATCACCAGATTCTGTCATGATTCACACAAGCGTAGTTTTATTCTCCCTTTCAAAGTGTGCCTAAAAGGCATTGAGCTCATCTGAGAGTGAAGCATCACAATCATTCATAACGTTAGGTTTTTCTTTGTGGGAAGTAGTGATCTGCAAACCCTGTTAGAGCTGATGTGCATCAGATTCCTCTCGCCTCAATTGGATATTTTGCTCTTAAAATAGCCTTCCATTGGTCATACCTGGATGACTTGTATAGTTCTGGATCACTGGTCTTGAATGTCACAGATCCAGCCTTCAGCAGACTAGGAATCTCTTGGTTCATCCATGGCTTTTGGTTTGTGTATGGACTGTATGTTCTTGAAGGCACACATTCACCCACACAGGTCTTAATGAAGTTGGTAACAACTATTACGTATTCATTCAGATTCAAGGATGAATCCCTGAATATTGTCCAGTCCACCGACTCAAAGCAGTCCTCTGCCTCCCTTGACCATACCTTCTTGGTCACCACTGATGCTTTGATCTTTAGTCTCTGCCTATATGCTGGGAGTAGAAGTAGAGCCAGGTGAATGGACCTTCCAAAGTGTTGGTGTGTGATGGCACAGTAAGCATTCTTGACTATTCTGATAACAGTGGTCAGGTGTGTAGGCTCACTCCTCTGGTTCCACAGGTGATATGTTGGTGGTAGTTGTTCAGAGTCTTCAAACTGGCCTGGTTGACATCCCCCACAATGATAGGGAAGGCATCGGGATGTGCTGTTTCATCCCTCTCATTAGGATGCTCAACTCCTCCAGTGCCTGCCTGACGTTGGCTTGAAGTAGAATGTACATCACTACCAGGACAATAGTGGAAAAATCTTTCAGCAAATAAAAAGATGACATTTGACCACTAGATGTTCCAGGTCGGGTAAGCAAGTCTGAGACAGAACCATCATGTCTGTGTGCCATAATGAGTTAATCATAAATCATACACTATTTTCTCTACCTTTATAAGACCGAACTATCCTTTCTTTGTGGAGAAAGGTAAAGCCATTGGGCTACAATACCTTGGCTGAAATGGTGGGTGATAGCCATGTTTCCAAGAAGCAAAGTTCACAGCAGTCCCTCTGGTACAGCAATCTTGCTCTGAGGTCTTTAATTTTATTTTCCAGAGACTGTAAATTCACTAGCAGAATAATTGGGAGTGGGCATCACAGGTCCTGATGTCAAGGCATTTTGGTAAAATCATGCACGTTGTTTATTTCTGGGTTTTTTTTTGGCCAATATAATAGTGTATGTAGTTGCATTTATTGAATACCCTGTAGTGCAATTGGGTAAAGCAACGAGAAGAATATTTCTGTCCGTATTGTCTGATTGTGGAATACATATTCACAGAAAGTTGAGTTTGTATACTTTTAACTGTCATAACGTGTAAATGGACAGCAAATCTGAGCTTCACTTGATATCTTTGTGCATGGTCGAGATTATGTAATGAAATTGTTTAACAGAGCAGTTCAGCTGGCACTAAGCAGACCTAAACAACAAAACATCTACAGGTGTTCGAAGATGGTCCAATGTATCAGTGGAACATTTATAAGGCCTAAATTGTCCAAACCCAAGCATGAGATGACTGCACTTTCTTAAAGCTTGGTTTGTTCCATCTAAAAGGTTATTTAGAAATGTTTATGATTCCATAGCTTCAAATACAAAGTTCTTATGATTTTTGTAAAATGGAATTTAGTGACAAGAGTGTATTCATCTGAATTTCAACCACTAGTATAAAATTAACAAACCTTTGGACAAAGTCAGTTATGAATTAACTTTTGAAAATTTACACCTTGAAACTTATTGAAACCACTTTCATCTTCATTTATTTTGTTGCTCTTAGCAACACATTCTATTTAAGTATGAGGGTGTACCCAGAAAGAGTGAAGATTTCAACTGACATGCTCGCATTTATTTTATTAACACTGCTTTTATGAATTAAATTCAAACTTTGTCCGGATATTTTTTTTTGACCTGTTTGTCAGGGCATTTCAGACCCATTACTTTCCCCAAAAAAGATTCGCAATGGAAATATTATTGGGACACGTTTATAGCTGTTAGGGAAATAAAACCAGTGCAAATAAAGGGTACATGGTACATAATCATGAAAATGATAACAAAGTACAATAAGAAGAAATGTTAAAAAATTGAAAAGTATTTTCCTGAAAATGCATTCATATCGAACTATTGGTCCCTAATACCATAAACTGCATTTCATTTTGATGAAAAGAATAGTATGCATTTACAAGTTTGTGAATTTCTAAATATTACTGCCAGGATACTGATAAAATAATCTAGCAAAATTTGTGTTTATTTCAGGTGGCAGTTCCTTAAAGCACAAAAGTTGAGTTTATTGTCATATGCACATGTATGCATAAGTGCAATGAAAAACTTCCTTGCAACAGCATCTCAGGTTTATATCATTACATAAGCAACATTCACAGGAAATAAAAATTAATTAACAATTAACAACATTAAAAAGAACAATTGGAACATTTTAATGCAAACTGATCAAAGTGTTCCTGATTGTGCTAAACTCTAGTGATTAGGGTTGTGTTGGATGGTTCAAGAACTGAATGGTTGAAGGGAAGTTGAACCTAGTGGATTGGGACTTCAGGCTATTGTACTTCCTGCCTGATGGTAGCAGAAAGAAGACGGCATGGCCTGGATGGTAGGGATCTTTGATAGACGATGAAGGATATTTCACTCAAATGTACTGTTATACCAGTGAAACCAACCAAGGTATTGTACACACAATTACCTTATCAGTCTAGCTATATAACTCAAATCAGATATCATTTTTCCCTTTCTGATCTGACAGGGCAGTCTGACAAGCACAAGAAAACCTGCAGATGCGGGAAATCCACACAACACTTCCTAATAAATATTTCAATTATAAAGGTACTCACTGAGAATCTTGTTGAGTCACATTGAGAGCACATTGACAGATTAGAGCCTGAAGTGTCGGCAGTTGGAGTAAAACATGAAAAATTGCTTTAAAAAAGGAAGCATTCTTCTAAATGAGATTTCATTGAGCTTTCAGAAGCAAATTGGTCCCTAAACACATTGTATGAATTTATTATGTTTTCCAGACAAATTTGGCTAGGAGAATGAGTGATGGTTGAGGCTTGTTTTTCAGATTGGAGACCTGTGCCATAGGGATCTATGCTCGGTATATTTTTGTTCATCATTTGTATTAAGGATTGATGAGAGAGTGGATGGCATGGTTAGTAAGTTAATGGGTGATACTAAAATTGGTGGTAGTGAAGAAGGTAATCTGAGATTCAATGGGATCTTGATCAACTCAGCCAACGGACTAAGGAGTGGCTGATGGAGTTTATTCCACATGTATATGCATAGCTGCATTTTGGCAAGACAGGCCAGGCCAGGACCTGCAGGGTAAACAATAGGGATTTAAGAAAGTGGATTTAAGATAGACCTAGGATGCAGGTTGATAGTTTCTTGAAAAAAAGCAGCACAATATAGGGTAGAAAAGAAGGCTTTTAGCACACTTGCTTTCATTGGTCTGGATATTAATTATGGGAGTTGCTACATCATATTATGGAATGCAAGATGCCTGCAATGCCACATTTAGAGTACTGCGTGCAGTTCTGATCACCCAAATGCCAAAAGAAGGATACCATTAAACTTGAACGAGCACCAAGAAGATTTTTAAGTGCATGTTACTGGGGTTTGAGACAAGCTCAGGTATGCAGATTAATCAGCACAGATGAGTTGAACTAAAGGACTTGTTTCTGTGCGGTACAGCTCAATGAGTTAAACATTTAAACTTGGCAAATTCATATTCCTCTCTATATGTTGTCATCTAAAAGCAATATAATATTCCAGTAAACTTCATGATTACAACATGCAAGAACTATGAACCCATGTCATTCTCCTCTGGAAATACATGGAATACCTTCTGAAATGCATAGGATATTCAAAATGTACATTAATCTGGTATAATTGTACGTAATTTGCTTTTCTTCCTAGAAGTCTGGGTATAACAGTGAGAAAATCTAAGCTCAGTTAGCATTTGTCTTTGCCGATTTAAAACTGACAATGATTATCTTAATCACTATAAAGTAAAATATATATTTATTTGATTTAAATAAAGCAGAATGCTCAAATGATGTAATTGTACTATTTATGCAGCAGTGAAGCAACGCTCTGTTAAAAGTCAGACTGATCCGGAAGATGTAGATCGAAAATTATCTCTATCACACGTCAGAAGCAAAAGTCCATGTCCAGGTACTGATCCTACCTTGTACATATTTCACACATTGCAGTTTATGTCTTTGTATGCTTTTGTAATTGACATAAAATAGCAAATTATAATTTGACCAATTATAAAATTGTATGGCTCTAATGAATGCAAGTATACAGAGCACAACAAGAACAGGCAGCAAGGCATTTTGGTAAATTAGTCCACAATACTTATTTCTGTTCTTGTTTCACCAATATGATTATGTATATGGTTGTCTTTATTGAATAACCTATATGCAATTGGGTAAAGCAATGAGAAGAGATTTTCTCTACGTATTGTGTGATTATGAATTACACAGTCACAGTGCACAGAAATACTTTTAAGAAACCCGTCACAATAGCCTATAAACCAGCAGCAAACCTGAGCTTCACTTGATTTTGTTGCACACCGCTGAGACTGTCATTGTTTAATGGAACAATTCATCCAGCATTAAACAAACATACAGACCCAATCAACAAAGGATCTACTGTGTTCAACAATGGCCTAGAGTGTTAATGAAAGGTTTGTGATGTTCAAATTGATGAAACCCAACTATATTCTGGATGATTGCACTTTCTTAAAATGGGCAGCTTCTTAATAACTTCTATTTAAAAGGTTATTTAGAGATTATTATAGTTCCATAGTTTTGAATACAAAGTCACTATGATTTTAATAAAAATAGGAATTAATAAGAATATATTAAAATCACTTTAAGCCACAAGTTCAAAATGACCAAACCTTTGGACAAAAACAGTTTTAAACTAAATTTTGAAAATTAACAGAGTCACCTTGTTGTAATGTTTCATCTTTTGATTTATTTACTTGCCTTTATCAACACTTCCCATATAAATGTTTAAAAAAAGGGTTTAATTGAGGTAATATGCTTTCATTTATGAAATGATTGCTGCTTTTTAATGAATTGAACTCAAAACTTTGTCCAGTTGTTTTCTCTTGACCTGCTGGACAGGGAATTGTTTTTCCATTACTTTCTCCGAAGAGGATTCACACTGGGAATATTATTGGGTCACACTTATAACTACTGGGGAAATTAGGTCAATGCAAAGCACAGGACACAGAATCATGCAAATGAAAGAAGGAAAGCACAATATGATAAAAACAAAGCAAAAAGAAGGGATGTTAACAAATTGTATAACATTCTCCTGAAATTACATCCATATCATACCATAACACCATAAAAATGCATTTCATTTGGTGAGAAGATTATGCATGTGCAAGTGTATGAACATCTGAATGTTGCTACCAAGACTTCAGTAAAATAGTCTAGCAAAAATTGCCCTTATTTCAGGTGGAGGATACTTAAACCCTGAAAGAAAAAGGAGCACTATACCTGACGAAGGGTCTTGGCCTGAAACATCGACTGTTCTCTTTTCCATAGATGCCGCCTGGCCTGCTGAGTTCCTCCAGCATTTTGTGTGTGTTGCTTGGATTTTCAGCATCTGCAGATTTTTCTCTCATTTCAGATTAAAGATTAGTTTTATTTGTCACATATTCATCGAAACAAGTAGAAAATGCATCATTTGCATCGCATCAAATCAAATCAATGAAGTTTGCGCTGGGCAGCTGCAGGTGTCACCACACTTTTAGCACCAATATAGTGTGCCCAGAACTCATTACCCCTAACCTGTATGTCCTTGGATTGTGGTAGGGGACCGGAGAGCCCGGAGGAAACCCTCGCGGTCACAGTGAGAACATACAAACTCATTACAGACAGTGGTGGAAATCAAACCCTGATCTTATTGATAGAAGAAGAAGAAAGCCCTTAACTCCGAGTGGAGTCATTGGAACACTGTCATGGAACGACTTTTTTTTTAGCAGGCTTTCTTATTTTTACAAGGCCGAGTTGCTAGCTCGACGCTCAACCCGGCACAGATGGAAAGCGTGCAAGGGAGCCGGCTGGATTCAAGCTCGGGAGCCTTCATTCCGAAGTCCGGCGCTGATGCCACTATGCCACCAGCTGGCTACGATCTTACTGATGGCACTGTAATAACATTCTGCTAATCAGTGTGCCACTGTGCCACAGATGGTATTGTCACATATATAAGAATATGTACGCATTGGTGCAATGGAAAAACTTCCTCCTTGCAGCAACATCATAGAAACAGTGTCATTAGAGAGGCTTTTGCAAGAAAAACATACTCTGTATATCAAACATAACATGTAAGGACAAAAATAGAACAAAATAAAAGCGAAGTCCATCGTGTGCTGAGTCATCATGTCCTGTTATATTAGGGTAATG
Organism: Mobula hypostoma; assembly: GCF_963921235.1. Classification (NCBI taxonomy): domain Eukaryota; kingdom Metazoa; phylum Chordata; class Chondrichthyes; order Myliobatiformes; family Myliobatidae; genus Mobula; species Mobula hypostoma. The sequence continues at coordinate 69,192,710 of NC_086108.1, forward strand.
GATCAGGTTGTGCATTGTACAACAACAGCACAAATGAGGAAAGTAAATGACGTGTATGTCTATTTATGATGTCACGTGATCGGCAACAATGAATATATCAACTCAGGATTTATAAACAAACAAGCATTTATTAAAGCAACATACATCAAAGTTGCTGGTGAACGCAGCAGGCCTGACGAAGGGTCAGACTTAGTCCTGACGAAGGGTCTCGGCCTGAAACGTCGACTGCGCCTCTTCCTATAGATGCTGCCTGGCCTGCTGCGTTCACCAGCAACTTTGATGTATGTTGCTTGAATTTCCAGCATCTGCAGAATTCCTGTTGTAAGCATTTATTAAACCCTGATAAACAATGAAAAAAACAATGAAAACCCTAACCGGAAGTAAACTGCTATGCGGCCATTCATTAAACCGCTACTCAGTACTAGCTCTTAAAGCGATAAATGCGAAACTAGTTCTTAAAGCGATACATTCAAACACAGTTCTTCGAATGGTAAATTTTAAAGTCCAAGAGATTTATATAGTCAATTAGGAGAGACTTTTATGAAGTAACGAATTCCTCAAAGACATGACGTCACTGCCACTCCCAGTCGGATCCTGCCTTGTCCATAGAATTCACGACGACGGAAATAAAACGGTTTTAAAGGCACTGACCTTCCTCCTTCGTAGAATAGATCCTGCACAGCCTTTTCTACCACTTTTAGCAGAGGCTATCTCATGCAGATCACTCTTTCTTGAACAAATTCAATAATGGTCAATCCTTTCCAAACCCGTCGAAAGTCTCCTTCAGGGTCCCGTCTTCACTCTCCAATGTTACTGAAAAGATACATTAACACACCTGGCAGCAATTGTCAAACTGCCGGCCCAGTACTTCTGTACCTTACAATAGAACATAAAACTCTGTTTAAAATCAAAACTGCGTCATAATGCAAATACACAGCGGAGCGGAGTAGCTCATTGATGTTCTAACTGGAAAACTAACTGCGTCACCAGAGGTCTTCCCTCTTATACCCGTGGTGAACATGTCATCACATGACCTCAGATCAGTGGGAAAATTACATCAGGTGACCTCCAAAAGACCACTACATCATTCTCACAAGAAAGTCACAAGATCTCCATGAGATATGTAACAATGACACCTAGCAATTCATTATTATTCACATAGTGGCACTTTCTGTGTCTTGTGTTCTGCTGCTGTAGCCCATCCACTTCAGGGTTTGAAGTATTGTGTGTTTAGAGATGCTCTTCTGCACACCACTGCAGTAACACATGGTTATTTGAGTTACTGTTGCCTTCCTGTCCTCTTGAACCAGTCTGGCCATTGTCCTCTGATCTCTCTGATTAACAAGGTGTTTTGCCCACAGAACAGTCACTCACTGTATTTTTGTTCTTTTGTTTTTAGCACCATTCTTTGTAAGCTCCAGAGAGTGTTGTGCATGAAAATCCCAGGAGATCAGTAGTTTCTGAAATACTCAAACCACCCTGTCATTCCACAGTCAAAGTCACTTAGATCACATTTCTCCCCCATTCTGATGTTTGGTCTGACCAGCAACTGAACCTCTTGGCCATGTCTGCGTGCTTTTATGCATTGAGTTGCTGCCGCATGATTGGCTGATCAGGTGTACCATATAAAGTGGTCACTGAGTGTATATGTACACCTATACCTGACACATGTATGCTGATATGAAAGGTGTGTGTTCAGATACAAGTATAGAGTTCATAATCACAGATCAAAGGAAGTTAAGTTTGTATTTGACTCACAGCTGAAAGTAATCACATCTATAATGGTCATAGGAGCAACAAAGTCCAAGCTGCATTTGGTATGTATGTGAAATGTCAGAATGTATATTGTAAACTTCTTGATCACCATCAAGTAAGTATCCAGAACTGAAAAGGAAGGTTCTCATGATGCTACATTTCAATCCTTTAAAGCAAATATTAGCTACAAATTGAAGAAATCCAAATGTTTATTTCAAATTTCACCAACTTTCGAAGTGGGATCTACTATTTAACAGCTTAAGTTAGGAGAATACATTCCAGTGCTATAATCTTCAGCCCAAAAGGACTATATATTTTGTGAAACTGGAAGAGATTAAGAAGTCTGTGCATTTGATTTTCTAATTAAAAACAAGCAAAGTTAAAGTTGTGGACAAAATGTCAGTAGAAGGCCATGGGCATTGTGTACGTGGATTGTGTACGTGGATTTCGTCAAAGGGACTTTGGTTCACAAGGTTAAATTGCTTGGCATTCAGGATAAAATAGTAAATTAGATTCAACATTGGTGTAACAGGAGAAGCCAGAGAATAATAGTAGGTGATTGCCTCTCTGACTGGAAACTCGTAACTAATGGTGTGCTGCAGGGATCAGTGCCAGGTCCAATATTGCTTATCATCTATATCAGGGCTTGCAAACCGTTTTATGCCATGGACCAATAGCATCAGGCAAGGGGTCCGTGGCTTCCAAGTTGAGAACCCTTGATTTATATTAATGATTTAGATGATGAGGTGGTAAACTGCATCAGGAAATTTGAGAATGACACCAAAATTGGAGCGTAGTCGACAGTGAGTATGGCAATCAAAGCTTGCAAAGTGATCTGGACTGGCTGGAAAAACAGTCTGAAACATGGCAGATGGAATTTAATGCAGACAAGTATGAGGTGTTCACTTTGGGAGGACAAACCAGAGTAAGACTTGCACACTGGATGGTAGGACACTGAGGTGTGTGGTGGAACAAAGGGACAGGAATTACTGATCCATAATTCCTTGAAAGTGACATCACAGGTGGTTAAGGTCATAAGGAGAGCTTTTTGGCGCTATGGCCTTCATAACTCAGAGAACAGTACAGGAGTTGAGACGTTATGCTGAATTTGAATAGGATGCTGGTGAAGCCCAATTTGGAGTATCGTGCAGTTCTGGTCACCTACTGATGGGACAGATATCAAAAGCCCTGGAAGAGTGCAGAGAAAGTTTGCAAAGATTTTGCCAGAACTTAAGGACCTGAGTTACAGGGATAGGTTGAATAGGTTAGATTTTATTCCCCTGAGTGCAGGAGAATGAGGGGAGATCATATAGCGGTATACAAAATTATGAGGGATGTATGTAGGGTGAATAAATTTGATCCCCTAAAATTCCCCTTAAATATTTCACCTCTCATCTTAAACCTATGACCTCTAGTTGTAGTCTCACACCGTAGGGGAAAAAGCCTGCATCACTCAGGTGGTAGTGAGAGTGTGTAATGAATGGAAGTATGAGACACAGATTCAGTTGTAATATTTAAGAGAAATTTGGAAAATACATGCATGAGAGAGGAATTGAGGAATATTGTCTGGATGCAGGCAGATGGAACTATGCAAAAGACCAGGCTGCCACAGACTAGATGAGCCAAGAGCCCCGTTTCTGTGCTGGAACTCTGTACCTCCCTCTGCAAATGGATCCTTGATCTCCTCATCAGGAGGCCACAATCAGTCTAGATCAGAAACAACATCTCCTCACTGACAAGCAACTCTGGCACACCTTAAGGATGCATGTTTAGCGCACCGCTCTCTGCTCTCTACTCTTATGACTGTATAGCTAGGCACAGCTCAAATGCCATCTATAAATTCGTTGATGATACAACTGTTGGCAGTTTTTCAGATAGTGATGAGGAGGCAAACAGGAGTGAGAAAGATCAGCTGGTTGAGTGGAGTCACAACAGCAACCTTGCACTCAGTGTCAATAAGACCAAGGAATTGATTGAGGACTTCAGGAAGGGGAAGTATTAAGAACACATACCAATCGTTATCAACGGGTCAGCAGTGGAAAGGATGAGCAGCTTTAAGTTCCTGAGTGTCAACATGTCTGAAGATCTTTCTTAGGCTCAACATATTGATACGATTACAAAGAAAGCACACCAATGGCTATGTTTTATCAGGAGTTTAAAGAGATTTGGTATATCACCAAAGGCCAGCAAATTTCTACAAATGTACCATGGAGACCATACAGACTGGTGCATCACCATCTGGTCTGGAGGTGATCGGCCAAGGCACAGGGGTTGGAAAAAGCTGAAGAGGGTTGTAAACTCATCCAGCTCCGTCGTGGGCACAAGCCTCCCATTGAGGACATATTCAATAGGTGATGCCTCAAGAAGGCAGCGTCCCTCACCTCCAGGACGTGCCCTCTACTCACAGAGGTACAAGAGCCTGAAAACACACACTCATCATTTTAGGAGCAGATTCTTCCCCTGTTGTCAGATTTCTGAATGGCCAACAAACCCACAAACACTAACTTCACATTTTGCTTTTGTGTTGCATTACTTTTTTTTATATTTCTTATTGTAACGTACAGAAACTTTTTTTTATGTACTACACCATTCTGCAGCTGCAAAATGACAAATTTCACAACTTGTGTCAGTGATAATAAACCTGGTTCTAATTCTGGTGTCACCTGTTTAATATTTTCCTTTCTTTGATTTGTCAGGAGCCTTACAACAATATACAGTCCTGTATGCCTGCCAAACTTGCGTGAATACAAATAAAACATTGGAACATTTTAATATCATCCTCACAATTCTTTTACACTGAATCGAAGTTAAACCTACCTCCATTTTTGTCTGGCTGAGAAATATTCTGATTCTTGAAATACTGTGTGTTTATATAACCATTTACATGTTGCCATAAGCGCATGTTTAAAATATTCCAATCAATTTCATCTTTATTTCTGTAAAGAACCTCTGGATTCTGCCCCATAGTCTGCCATTGATTTCAGTCATACCCCAAAATATAAAATATATTCAGAATAGAAAACAGTTGTACCTTATTTGCACTTTCTGCTCAACGATCTGTGAAGAAAGAAAAAAAATCCAAGCTTTATTATTTAGCTGTACATGTAAAGTTGATAAATATTGATCTATTTAACGTGAAGTAAATACTTTTGATTTAAAAAGTAGTAATATGACACCAATGATGTACTTCTCATTTCTTTCCCAACTGCTGATCGAAACTGTTGCAGAAATTGGGAGGGTGGAAGCAATGGAAGAAGGCAGAAGAATATCTTCACCGAGCATCAATCGCCAAGACCCATATCCAGGTACTCTTCTGTCTTTCTGCACCTATACAAATATTAACTTTATAACATTTATAATGTGCTTTGATAATGAGACACTTGTTCAACATTTGATTAATAATAATAGTAATATGGCTCTAAGAAGCAAACTGAAATGTCTGCAAACACATGAAGGATTTCCAGAATTGGACATAATGAATCTTCCCAAATTTCAACATACTGCTTGGTTGACGGTTCTAGTGTTGAATAATACACCATGTATATGCAATATATTTACTGTCCAGTTGCTAACAGGAAAAATTGATGTGCTTACTTTCTATATACATATTACAAACTCAACGTTATATGCATTATATTAAATTGTTCACTGAAATGTACTGTATGTCAACAGAGAGTTGAAGCTACAGCTGATACTTTTTTCAGCTAGACATTATAACCCCTTAATGCAACAGTTCAAATATTGTTAAGCAGAAATGCAGTGCTGCTTAGGTTTTCAAAGGTACTAAATATTTCCAATTGCTGGTGAAAATTCTACCATATTAGTTAGCTTTGTGTTTAGGAAGGTTCTGAGAAAATTTCCATACCTGACCTATAGTGGCTCTCTTGTTGTGAAAATGAAATTATTTTTAAAAAGTATCTCAACCTCAATTTTAGCCTCAAATACAAATTATTAGTGCCCTGGACAATGTTGAAGTCAGAGGAAAAATTCAAAAAAAATCATCTGTTGAATTGCTTTCTTCTTGAACATCTACATACAATAAACTCAATAAATGATCAGGACATTATTGAAACACTGTTTATTGCAGGTTTCTTATGAGAGCTCTTCCAGTAAGCTGGTGGAGCATGCCAATGCAATTCCCTTTCAGGGGCCCACCAAAGGCGTTTTCTTTTCCTTTGTAAAATCTGCTTTTTCACAATTCAAAGACAATTCTACTCCAAGAACTTCAGGTACTGCTGGGCTACACCACAGTGAGCTGTTTGTTGATTGGAGTTCCTGGATTGGTGTCGGTGGCAGAGCCAGCCGAGGTGTCAAAGGGGCCAGTCTTGACGTTGGAGAAGGAGCTGGCCAAGGTGTTGAAGGGGCAGGTCAGGATGTCAGGAAAGGAGCTGGCTTGGGTTATCGGAGGAGCTGGCCTGCCTGCAGACAGTGTTGCTGCCTGCTACTCAGAAACGTCGAAGTTGGTGGAGTATATAACCATAGGAGATCGTCTCAGACATTCCACTTGTGATCACAAGACTCTGTTGGATAGTGGGCTGTGCAGCCCTATTACCCTTGTCTGGAGAAGGGCAGATGACATGGGAGCTGGGTAGCCTCGGTTGTAGCGAGAACTAGGCCTCAAACCTCGGGCCTGCCTGCTGCTGCAGACCAGGTGAGAGACGTGGAAGCGCTACAACTGGGGCCTGGTCTCTCCCATCAGTGCTGCCCTCCTGTGTTCGAGCGGTGGAATGACAGGCTGCATTGCGTGCCAGAGGACTGTATCATCAATTGCTAGACATTGTTACACAGGGTTTTTCATTCAAGTGAATATGCTTCTTTGCTCGCTATTTTGAATGTCACTCACCATTTTGAAGTTTGCTTGCTATTTTGAATACTTCGCACCCTGGCCCCAGAAGAATGCTGTTTCGTTCAACTGTATGAACCTGATTTGATTTAGTATACCAAACTGAAATCAAACCTCCGTTGATTTTTCCCTGAGCTGCCTGCGGGGCTTTGCTAATGCAATAGATCTTTCAACAGAAGAGATAATAGAAGTATTCTCTGGGAATCTCACTAGACCACTTTTGATGAAAATAAAACTAGAGTTAAAAAATCGGCACAAAGGCAAGTGAATTCAATATTAGTTAGAGCCGTAACTAAAACACAGTTGTGTCATTTGATTGCTGGAAGTCAGTGTACCAGTGTGCATGTAACCATCAATCCAACCATGCCAAAACACCTCCTCACTAGTCAAGAAGGTACATCACATCGACACTTTCTGAGGACAGAGGTGTACAAGACTCCACAAATCTAATCTAAAATCTTTCTACAGGAGTACCATTGTGTGACACAGAACCTGCAAGACCCAACCAACCACAAGACCCCACAGAGGATAGTAAAAACTGTTGGGAGGATCACCATGGTCTCTCTCCCACCCCCGTCCACCCCATTTGTGACATTTACCAGGAGCATCGCAGATGAAGGGCCCAAAGCATTGTTGAGGATCCCTACCACCCATCCACAATCTCTTTGACCCACTACCATCAGGAAGGAGGTACAGGAGCATCAGGACTAGGACTGCCAGACTGGGTAACAGCTTCTTTCCTCAGGCTGTGAGACTAATGAATACCCTGCCACCACCGACATCTTGTCACCAGGACAGTGAGCGGTATACTGTATTGTTTACTGTTTGCTTGTGCTGTGCACTACATGCATTTTCAGTTATATTTTATTAACTTATTTATGGTAATATTTTGGTTTACGTGCTGTGTGAGATGTATATTTTGTGGGTGCACTGTGGTTAAGAGGAAGGTTGTTTTGTTTGGCTGAATATATGTACTGTCAGATTACAATCAACTTGAACCTGAAACTAGAAGTCTCAAACACTGGTTCAAGAGTTCCTGAGCTGTTTTATCAATGTTAACATTTACTTTCTCTTCTGAATCTTCCTGCAGTTCTGCAACGTTGCCATTGCAAACATTCAGTTATTCCGGTCAAGAAGCTACGCATTATTAAGGCAGCTAACTCACAAATACCTTTTGAATGATACTATTCTGAATTAAATTCAAACCCAAGTCATTCCATGCAGGCCATTGTTGATCTTGTACTTCACACAAAAGGAACAAATATGGAAGGATTTTCAATGGGTCACATTTATAGTTATTAAAAGATATAAAGCTGCAACACACCAGTTGAAATGGGTCATCTGAACATTCAAATGGAAAGCAGCAAAAATATTTTTGGTATCACAGGATCATGTAGTACAGGGGCGGGTCCTTCAGCTTGCGCTGTTCATGCGGACTTTTTGACCAGTCTGTACTAATCCCATTTGCCTGCGTTAGGGCTGTATAGAACATAGAACAGTACAGCATCATATGGACCCTTCGTTCCACGATGTTGTGCTGACCAATATAGACCTACCCCACTATTAATCTAACCCTTCTCTCCTATCCTTTCTTTTTCTTAAACTTCCCTGTGCTTATCTAAGGGTCTCTTAAATGACCCTATTGTATCAGCCTCTACCACCACCCCCGGCAGTGCGTTCAAAGTTCAAAGTAAATTTAATTATCGAAGTGCGTATATTTCACCATATACAACCCTGAGATTCATTTTCTTGTGGGCATACTCAGCAAATCTATGGAATAGTAACTATAACAGGATCAATGAAAGATCAACCAGAGTGCAGAAGACAACAAACTGTGCAAATGCAAATATAAATAAATAGCAGTAAATAACAAGAACATGAAATAATGTGATATAATGTGGTGACCGGAACTTCATGTGGCCTATCTGGTGCTTTGTAAGGTAAAACATGATAACGTGTGAGAAGCAATCGAACTAAATTTGGATACTTCTATGTGGCCATCTTAGTGGGTTTTCTTATCTTAGCAGCAAAAAAAAAGTGCATGTTTTTTTTTGTGTTGTGCATGCACTGAGCTGATTAACTGGGCTTTCAATGCAGGGTATATGTATGCTGACCTGGGAGAAGATGCTGACTTTGGTTCACCTATATACCCAGTGAATTTGGCTGATTTTGTGCACAGCTGGTATTTTTCTGGTGCCTTGATGTGCTTCTAATTGGTGGTCCAAATCTCAGATCATTGTGGCTCGGTAAACCACGAGTCAGTGACATTGGGTGGCCGTTTTGTTTGTACATCTGACGATAAGCTCTCCTTCTGTGGTCTTTTCTGGGAGGTGATTATCATGAAGACAAAGAAAAAGATTGAAGGATTTGTACAAAGTTTCCTTGATGTACAATATTCCTACTAACCTTTGGGAATGTCTCATCTGTGAATGGTCAAAGTGAAGAAAATACATTTGGGATGGTATTCGGAACTTTGAGGTGATGCATTGAAAACACACAGATCTTTGCCAATAGCAGAAGGAGCAGATTTTCTCACAAATTATGCACTCACGCATTCTACTACCTGTTACCTGCACTAAGTGTAGAAGAAACTGTGGTTCCCACATTAGCCACTAATGGAAGGTAGAGACACATCAAGTTTATATGTCATCTGAGCATTCATAATTTATTCCACTAATTGTCATGCTTATTTCAAGTTGCATTAATCCCAGAAACATACCACTGAAAAAGCACATTAAGCATCCTGCAAGCCAACCAGTTAAAAGCACAGGATATTTAAAATATATTAAAAAGTGCAGTGAGTAAGTTACACTTTATGCTCAAAGATTTATGTATGAACAATTTAAAAATCTCACTCCTGTACTCATTTGCATGTCATATAAATCTGACAATTATTAATATGTTTAATATGAAACTAAGTAAATATTTGAACAAATGAAGATTACACCAGTGTATATTTATCTTATTCAGTTGCTAATCAAAGCTCAGTTATGGAAAATGAATATACTGAAGTTGCAGAAAAAAAGGAAAAACCTTCAAGGACCAGAAGCCGAAGTCCATGTTCAGGTACTCCTATGTTACTAAAGTGCTGCTCGGACTAGAGGACATTTCTTATGAAGGTGGTTGAATGAGCTAAGGTTTTTCTCCTTGGGGCGAAAGAGGATGAGAGGTGACTTGATAGAAGAGTACGAGATGATAAGAAGCTTAAATTGAGTGGGCGGCTGGAGACATTTTCCCAGGGTGGAAATGGCTAATACAAAGAGGGATAATTTTAAGGTGATTGGAATAAAGTATTGGGGTATATCAGAGTTAAGTTCTTTGCACTGAGAGTGGAATGGACAGGTACATTATGGGCATTTTAGAAACTCTTAGATAGGCGTGTTGTTGATAGAAAAATGGAGAGCTATGTCAGAGGGAAGAGTTAGATTGACTTTAAGAGTAAGTTACCAGGTCGGCACAATATTGTGGACTAAAGGGCCTGTACTGTGATGTCTGATGTTCTATATTCTATGTTCTAAAATAGCAGAGGTGGAAAGAATATCTACTAGCACCAGAAGCCAATGTCCATATCCAGGTACTTCTCTGCTTCACTCTATACCCACATATGCGTTAATAAAATTGTAAGTTTTGTGTACTGGCATTCGATACCTGCTCAACAGTTAGTCCATTATAAAATTTTGTTGCGTAAATATGTTCAAAGATATGATGCATATCCAAGGCTTCAGCACAATGGCTGTTACAGATACATGAACATCCATGTGAAAGCAATGGCAATATAACATGAAAATGAATGAGGAGTGACCTGGAAGATCTGCAAAGCATGCTCCTTAATGGGCAAATCAGTGAGCTTTCATATATGCAATTCAGCCCTAGCAATAGGTATTTTATTTCTTATGAACTGTGTAACTGTGTTACATGTGTAATAACTTATCCACTACTGATATCAGGCTCACTGGCCTATAATTTCCGGAGCTTATTCTTAGAGCTCTTTTGAAGCAACAGAACCACATTGGCTATCATCCAGTCCTCTGGCATCTCACTCATCGATAAGGACATTTTAAATATCCAAAGCCTCTCGCCTCTTCTGCACTTGCCTTCCTCAGGGTCCGAAGCAACACCTTGACAGGACTTGGGGATTTATCCGTCCTAATTTGCCTCAAGACAGCAAATACCTCCTCCTCTGTAATCTGTATCAGGTCCATGACCTCACTGCTGCTTTGCCTCACTTCTATTGACTCTGTGTCCATCTTGTGAGTAATTACAGATGCAAAAAAAATCCATTGAAGATCTCACCCGTCTCATTCAGCTCCATGCATAGATAACCACTCTGATTTTCCAGAGGAACAATTTTGTCCATTGATACCCTTTTGCTCTTAATATCTCTATAGAAGCCTTTGGGATTCTCCTTCACCTGTCTGCTAGGCCAACCTCATGCCTCCTTTTAGACCTCCTGATTTTCTTCTTAAGCATTCTCTTACATTTCTTATACTCCGCAAGTATCTCAGTTGTTCCTTCCTGCATATATCTGCTATGCACTTCCTCCTTAACCAGGGCCTCGATATCTCTCAAAAAACAAGGTTCCCTACACCTGTTTTCCTTGTCTTTTATTTTGACAGGAACATACAAACAGTGTTCTCTCAAATTTTCACTTTTGAAGGCTTCCCACTTACCAAATACATTATTGCCAGAAAACAACCTGTCCCAATCCATAGTTGCCAGATCCTTTCTGATACCATCAAAACTGACCTTTCTCGAATTTGGAATCTGAACCCAAGGACCAGACCTATCCGTCTCCATAGTTATCATGAAACTAATAGCATCATGATCACGAGGTGCAAAGCATTCATCCGCACAAACTTCTGTCACGTACCCTGTCTCGTTCCTTAATAGGAGATCCAGTATCACACTCTATGTATTGATTAAGGAAACTTAAGAAATAAAATGGACGATCTTGAAAGTCAGCTACAGATTGGCAAGTATGACGTTGTGGCCATCTCTGAAACTTGGCTAGAAGATGGCTGCCATTGGGAGCTGAACGTCCAAGGATATATGGTGTATCGGAAAGATAGGTTAGTAGGCAGAGGGGGTGGTTTGGCCCTGTGTATAAGAAAAAATATTAAATCGTTAGAAAGGGATGACATAGGACTGAAAGGGTTGAGTTAAAAATGGTATGGGTAAAAAGACCCTAATGACAGTTGTATACAGGCCTCCAAGCAGCAGCTGAGATGTGGATTACAAATTACAGCAGGAGATAGAAAAGGTGTGTCAGAAGGGTAATGCTAAGATAATCATTGGGGATTTTAACATGAAAGTGTCTTGGGAAAACAGGCCAGTACTGAACCCCAGGAGAGAGAATTTGTAGAATGTCTAAGAGATGGCTTTTTAGTACAACTTGTTGTTGAGCCAGGGGATCAAGGCTGTGCTGGATTGGGTGTTGTGCCATGATCAGGTGGTGATAAGAGAGCTTAAGGCTAAGGAACCCTTAGGGAACAGTGATCACAATATGATCGAGTTCACTTTGAAATTTGAGAAGGAGAAACTAAATTCCAATGTGTCGATATTTCAGTGCAATAAAGGAAATTACAATGGCATGAGAAGGGAACTGGCCAAGGTTGACTGGAAATGGACACCAGCAGGAAGGACAGCAGAGCAGCAGTGGCTGGAGTTCCTGCGAAAAATGAAAAAGTGCAAGACAGATATATTCCAAATAAGAAGAAATTTTCAAAGGGAAGAAGAACACTACCGTGGCTGACAAGTGAAGTCGGAGCCAAAGTAAAAGTAAAAGAGAGGGCATACAAGGAAGCCAAAGTTAGCAGGAAGATAGAGGTTTGGGAAGTTTTTTAAAACTTGCAGAAGGCAACTAAGAAGGTCATTAGGAAGGAAATGATGAATTGTGGAAGGAAGCTGACGACTAATATCGAAGAAGATACTAAAACCTTTTTTAAGTATATAAAGGGTAAAAGAGAGTTGAGGGCAGATATAGGATCAATACAAAATGATGCTGGAGATATTGTAATGAGAGATGCAGAGATTGCAGAGGAACTGAATGCGTATTCTACACAGTGGAAGACACCTGCAGTATATTGGACATGCAAGAGTGTCAAGGTAGTGAAGTTTGTGCAGTGAAAATTACAACTGAGAAGGTGCTCAGGAAGCTTAAAGGTCTGAGGGTGGATAAATCTCCTGGACCTGATGGAATGCACCCTTGGGTTCTGAAGGAAGTAGCTGGAGAAATTGCAGAGGCATTAACAATGATCTTTCAAGAATCGATAGATTCTGGCATTGTACCGGATGACTGGAAAAATGCAAATATTACTCCACTATTTAAGAAGGGTGGGAGGCAGCAAAAAGAAAACTATAGACCTGTTAGCCTGACATCAGTGGTTGGGAAGTTGTTGGAATTGACTGTTGGGGATGAGATTACGAAGTACCTGGAGGCACATGACAAGATAGGCCAAAGCCAGCATGGTTTCCTGAAAGGAAAATCCTGCCTGACTAACCTACTCCAATTTTTTGGGGAAATTACAAGCAGAGTGAACAAAGTAGATGTGGTGTACTTGGATTTTCAGAAGGCCTTTGACAAGGTGCTGTACATGAGGCTGCTTAGCAAGATAAGAGTCCGTGGAATTACAGGGAAGTTACTAGCATGGGTGAAGCATTGGCTGGTCGGCAGAAAACAGAGAATGGGAATTCTGGCTGGCTGCCAGTTACCAGTGAAGTTCCACAGGGGTCAGTGTTGGGACTGCTACTTTTGATGATGCATGTCAATAATTTGGACGATGGGATTAACAGATTTGTGGCTAAATTTGCCGATGATACAAAGAGGTGGAGGAGTGGGTAGTGTTGAGGAAACAGAGAGCCTGCAGAAAGACTTAGATAGTTTGGGGAGAATGGGCAAAGAAGTTGCAAATGAAATACAATGTTGGAAAGTGTATGGTCATGCACTTCAGTGGAAGAAATAAATGGGCAGACTGTTATTTAGATGGGGTGAAAGTTCAAAATGCAGAGATGCAAAGGGACTTGGGAGTCATAGAAATATTCTGAATGTTAAAAAGCCTGAACAGATTAGATATGTCAGTTATTTCCCATGGTAGGGGAGTCTAGGGCTAGAGGGCACTACTTCAGAATTGAAGGACATCCATTTAGAGCAGAAATGTGGAGAAATTTCCTTAGTCAGAGGGTGGCAAATCTGTGGAATTTGTTGCCACGAGTGGCTGTGGAGACCAAATCACTGGGTGCATTTAAGGCAGAGATAGATAGGTTATTGATTAGCCAGGGCATCAAAGGGTATGGGGAGAAGGCAGGGGAGTTGGGATGACTGGAAGGATTGGATCAGCCCATGATTGAATGGCGGAGTGGACTCGATGGGCCCAATGCTCCTATATCTTATAGTCTAACTTTCCTGAACACATTTCATAAATCTGGAACTTAAACTCTATATTAATTTGCACATACAGTAGATTATCTATATATTTCATGCACAGTAAAATTAAATATTTAATTCTAACTTTCATTCTTTTATGTAAAGCTGTAATTGTATTTCCTATCCAGCTGGTAATCAAGGCACCATTGTAAAAAATGCAAGAGCAGAAGAGAGAAAAGAAATTATGAGTCAGATTAGAAACCAAAGTCCATGTCCAGGTAAAGCAAAGCACTGATAAATCAACATTCTCAGAACTTTCACAGAACAGGACAATCTGATTTTCCAGACCACTGTTATTCTCACATATTACACAGTAAATTTTGAAGTGAGTGTAATGGAATCAGGAAATATGCAAGCACTCTGGACCCCCCTTCTGGCTGTGTACTTGCTCATACTCTGTACATCCGGCTCACATTGCAAACGACTGAGTGAATCAGGTGCTAAACAATCAGGATTCCCAAACAATCAAATACCATATTATCAAAGTTCAACTGTAACTCTTCTACATTATTCTATGGGTGGGACTGGGGTGTCATATTCCTATAAAGTGGTACGTATTGTGGTTTTCTGCAATGTGAAACCACTTCATCTGTGCGTATATCAAGAAAAAAAAGACATTTTGTGTTAACATTTTTTCCACACAATTTTCATGCAAACTTTTTTTAGATTTTTGGGTAGAGGTTTGCAAATTCTGCAAGGCCATACTTCCATAACCCAAATGGCCATCTGTCTGAACAATAATAAACTGTATAATATTATTGGATGTTTTGCTAATTGGTACTGCACATTTCATCAATTATGAAATTATGTGGCTTAAATAGTGGGTATAAATGTGTTCTAAAGTGGAGCAGCCAGATGAGATACAATAGATTTTCACAAATTTGACCACATTTCTGTGTGGTTCTGATGTTAAATAGTACATGAAATTTGACTTTATATATCTGGGTATAAAACTATAATTATGTGAATGACAAGGAGTTGCTCATTTCTAATCAGCTTAAGTTCCAGTAAAGTTATAAGACATTTGGACCCTTTACATTTTTTTAAATCCAAAAACTGACCAAATCTTATGGTTTATGCAATGGCCTCAGTGGAAAAATCATAATTGGTACATAATTTTGAAACCACACTGACATGCACATTTTCTTGAGCAGTATCTTAGCCTCTAGTACAAAACTGCTTGCTTTAACTTCTGTTGTTCCTTTTCAAACTATTGTACATGAAAATACAGTACTACCAGTTCAGGATTAATTATTGAGAGACTATACTCACGAATAACTCTGTTCCATATAGTGATTCAGACAGCACATTGTTGATGTAGTACTTTCCATCATAAGGAATCTCAGTGTAAAGGCTCTGTAAACCTATTCCATGAAATGGATGTAAAAAAAGTAAAATAAGAAGAGGGAAGAGTTGGTAACAGATTTCTGTGAAAGGGTAGAAATTGACAGCAAAGGTGATGAACTTTAAGTCCTATGTGAGAGCAGGAACAAACCATTAATAGACCCAACACTGTAGCAGAGAAAGCGGTGAGGGAAGGAGCCAGTTTCACTTGTCCTACAAAAACCACAGGCACACTGCATCCTTCCTTTAATTTGCTAAAAATGAGTGAAGTTAAAGAACAAGGTGTTCAATATGATAACAAGTTCAACCAGACACGGAATGGTGGTGGAGAGTAATGATTAGTTCTCTACCCAAAGAAGAAGTGAAGGACCCCCAGATCATCATTATGTGGGTAGAAGTATACAGACTCTGTAACATACATGTTGAAAAAGAACTGTATGGAATCAAGTAACTGGAAAATGGCAAACTAGAGGGTACCAAACTTTTTAAATCAACATTAAGTGGGCAGAGATTGGACAAAGGGGGAAAGAGTAGGCCAAGGTAAGCAGAAATAATAAACACAAGAGGTTCTGCAGATGCTGCAAGTCTTGAGCAACACACACACAAAGGTACTCAGCAAGTCAGGAAGCATCTGTGGAGGGGAATAAACAGTCGACATTTCTGGTTAAGATCCTTCATCAGACCTGGAAAGGGAGGATAAGAAGGCAGGGAAGGAGAAGGAGTACAAGCTGGCAGGTGATAGGTGAGGCCAAGTGAGAAGAAGGTGGGGGGGTGGATGCAGTTAAAAAGCTGGGAAGTGATAGATGGAAGAGATGATGGGCTGACGAAGAAAGAATCTTATAAAAGATGACAGTGGACCATGGAAGATGGGGAAGGAGGGAAAGAGGGAGATGATAGACAAGTGAGGATAAGAGAAAGGGTGAAAAGGGAATAGAAAAAGAGAGAAGGAGGGAGAGGGAGAAATTACCAAAAGTTAGAGAAATCCGATGTTAAAGGCTACCCAGAAGGAGTGTGAAGTGTTGCTCCTCTAAGTTGAAATTGGCTTCATTGTGACAATAGAGGTGGCCATGGACAGACATGTCAGAATAGGAATGGGAAGTTGATTTGAAATGGGTGGCCACCAGGAGCTCCTGTCTTTTGTAGCAGACAGATTGAAGGTGCTCAATGAAGTGGTCCCCCAATCTGTCGTGTCTTACCAATGTAGAGGTGGCTGCATCGGGAGCACCACATGCAGTAGATGACACTGACATACTTGCAGATGAAGTGTCACCTCACTTGGAAATACTGTTTGTGGCCATGAATAGTAGTAAGGGAGGAGGTGTAGCACTTGTCACACTTGCAGGAATGTGCCAGGAGGGAGATCAGTGGGGAGGGACAAGTGGACAAGCGAGTCACGTAGAAGAAGGTCATGA
The DNA here is from genome assembly GCF_963921235.1 of Mobula hypostoma. Lineage (NCBI taxonomy): Eukaryota > Metazoa > Chordata > Chondrichthyes > Myliobatiformes > Myliobatidae > Mobula > Mobula hypostoma. The sequence goes on from NC_086108.1 coordinate 69,209,487, forward strand.
AAGGAGGGGAGGAAAAGGTGTGCTTAGTGGTTGGATCCCATTGGAGATAACAGAAGTTATGAAGAATGACTGTAGGAGGATGGGGTGAGGGCAGGGAAATGGAGGAGATGCGGATGAAAGCAACATCAATGATGGTGGAAGGGAAATCCTGTTCTTTGGGGGGGAAAAAGGAGAACATCTCAGATGCTTCAGAATGGGAGGCCAAATTCTGAGAACAGGTGCAGTAGAGATGGAGGAAGAAATAAGTTCTGTTGAACAACATCAAGCTGAAACAATGAATGTACCAAAATGGTCCTGCGTATAATTTTGAGAAGATAAAAGTGGGCTGTGTGTGCAGTTTGCACACTGAGAACAGAGACTAGGGAACTAAAATGACCAGAAGAAATGCGACTGGATGATACCTGTTGTTCAATGTAGGGTTATAGTCTTCCAATTGCAGTTCAGTTCCTATTATTGCATTCTTTATCTGAGTATGAGACTGAGTAAACGTTCCCTCCCCCCTTTATGGACAGAAAAATATTCAGTGTGGACAGAAACTAGAAAGTAAGATGATCTAAATGCTGCCATCAAGATACTACTGAAGTATTCCAATCATGTTTATGTTTATCTCAAATGGCAGAAACACATTTCCTCTGGAAACACATGTAATGCATCCAATAAAATCATGTCTGAAGTACACAGGTTATTCAAAATGGGCAGCAATCTGAAGTATGAAACTATCCTGTAATTAGCACTTTTTTTAAAACAGAATTCTAAGAATAAGCATCAAAAATTCTAAAATCGTATGCATTTATTTAAAGTTAATAACTCAAATCTATTTGCATAAGGTCTGTACTTGAATAAAAGAATCAAAAATACACTAATATTGTAATTGCATTTTCTTTATCATGTTTATAAATGAACCCCCCTTCCCTGTAGAAGAACTACAGAGTGAACAACCAATAGAAGGAAGAAGAACATCTTTATCAAGCATAAGATGTGTTCCATGTCCAGGTAGCTTATCACCTTTTTACACAGCCATCCGTGTGTTCATGCAGCACAAAATGCATTGTGCACTTTACTAATCTGATCGAGCAGCAGTTGAGTTGTATAATAATTTGGCTAGTAAATGCAAGTTCAAATATGTATAGTCACGTAAAGCACAGTCAGGATTGGGTGCAGTACATTTTTACAAACTGAAACTTTTGCCTTGTGCTTCTTAATTTTAGCAGTTTTAAAGCAGTTGTGTGAATTATTCAGCCCCTGGAGACATGAGAGGAAATGTTGATGTGTCTGCTTTTCAAGATATACAATAGTAATATGAACATTGACTCTGCAAAAATAGTTGAGTTCATGTAATGGAAAGTTTTAAAGTGCTACAATTTTCTTGTGGGCATTTAGACTCGGCTGGGTTTATAAATGTGGATAGTTGAATGTACATTTTTATAGCTACAGAAGAATATATGAAATAGAAACAAGAGTAGCCTACTTCTCCATTTCTCAAAGTTGTGAGCTTATTTTCCAGCATCATTTTCTGGCATAAATCCATCTTTCTTGGTACTTTGATGTTGGTCTCTCATTTGAATGAGCATGATAACTGAACCTCTATAGCCCGCCGATTAGAGAATTTCAAAGACTTACCCTCTTTTGAAGAAGTGTTTTCCTGATCTGTCCTAAACAGTCACCCTTTAATCTGACACTCTTTGGTTCTGGACTCCTCGGCCAAAGGAAACATCTTTCCTGTATGAAACCTGTTAAACTCTTCAAATTTTTCATATGTTTCCACCTCATTCATCCGATTCTAATCATTTTGGGAGTATACATTCTCAGACTACCTCTTCTCAAACTCTTCTCGTACATCAACCCCCAACGCCACAGGAAGTAGTCTAATGAGTTGTCACTGCATCTTTGCACAGCAAATATATCTTTTAGCTAAAGAGATCAAAATTGTACATAATATTTTTAGTGCAGTTCACCAAGGGTCTATATAATTCAAACAGGATTTCCTTACTTCTATTTTCAATTGCTCTCATTATAAATGCTGACATCCTATTTGTCCTCTCAGTTGCTTTCTGCACCTGCGGTTGGCAATTAGCACAACTGGGTCCCTTTTGAACATCACACTACCTAGTCTCTCATCTTCAACAAATGCTGTTTTACTGTTAGGTGCACTATTGTGGATCCTCTCACATTTCAGCACATAATATTCTAACTTCTATGTTCTTGCCCACTCACTGGGCTTGCTTTAAGGCCTCTTCACATCCCCCTCTATTTTCACAGTCTCAACAGGTTTTGTATCATTGAAAGCTACTGGATATTGAAAGGCCTGAATCAAGTGGATGTGAAGAGAATGTTTCCATTAGTAGGGTGTCTAGGATTGAAGGGCACAGCTTCAGAACAAAGACCATCCCTTTCGAACTGAGATGAGGAGGAAATTCTTTAACCAGAGGGTGGTAAGTCTATGGAATTCATGGCCTCCACGGACCTCTGTGGCAAAGTCTGTTGTATTTAAGGCAAAGGTTGATAGTTTCTTGAATGATAAGGGACTTAATGGTTACAGGGAGAGGGCAGGACAAGAGATTTGAAAAAACTCAGCCATGATTGAACGGTGGAATAGACTTGGTGACTAAATAGCCTAATTCTGTTCTTACATCTTATGCTTTTAACAGCAAATTTGAAAATATGAGATTTGGTTCCTTCAGTCAAATTATTGATATAGATTGTGAAAAGCCAGGGCCTAATCATGGATCCCTGTTACACCAAACTTTCAACCTGATGGTTTTGTGTTAATCCATTCCATGTTGTATATCAAACCTGGAACAATGTGCTCTAACCTTGTTGACAACCTCCTGAGTCAGATCCTATCACATGTTTTTCAAAAATCCAAAAACCTACTGGCTCCATATCTACAAGTCATAACCAGGGCTCAGTTACCTCTCTGTGTTTGTCTTTTGCACATTGGTTGTTTGTCAGTCTTTGTCTGTTTATGTATAATTGTTCATTAAACTATTGTATTTCTTTTTTCCTGTAAATCCTTGCATGAAAATGAATCTTAAGGTAGTATATAGTAACATCTACATATTACTGCAATAGTAAATTTACTTTGAACATCTTCAAAGAACATTTGCGTAACGTAAGAATAATTCCAGAATTGATAGGACTTTGAAAGATAATAGCCAGAGGACTCACCATAACTAAAACCGCCTCTTTCAAGTATCATGTACCCCGTGACGGGTTAAAGAACCAGCAGAAATGGAAAACACTTTGGAGTCCGGTATTGCTATTAACTACAATATTTATTAGTAACTACACAATACAGTAATATAAATGCAGATAAATCAAACAGGTTAGCAATGATTATATATAAGTAAGTGTGGAATATATAGGAAAACCAAGCTTCTTCAAGTCTAGGGGTAAATAGATACAGTTTTATGATGATGAGTAAAGTTCAGTTCAGTTCGTGGTATTGAGTTGAGTAGTGATGGAGAGAGAGAGAGAGAGAGAGAAAGAGAGAGAGAGAGAGAGATTTGAGTCTTCAGATGAGCTAATACCGTTGATCTTCTCGTTGTCCTCTGAAATCCTTTAAAAGTCACCTACTGTGACTTCAACAAAGGGGACCGTTTTGCTGTGGTGGAGCTATCAACCCAGGCAAGGGTTGACAACAGGGACAACTCCTCACCGGTCACTCCTTTTTCTCACTGCAAGAGCCACTGATCGATCCTCCAAAAACCCACTTTTTCTGTGGGCACTACAAAGCTCATTCAGTGTCCAAAAACATGTGCCTGAAGTCTATCATCTGACCTCCTATTTATCTCGCCGTACTGAGCATCAACTGTCTCTCAAATAACTCCTTTCTTCTCTGTCTGTGTAAGAGTGTATTAGCAGGCAAATTTCCTTGGAGAAATATAAGCACCTTGCCAAAAAAATCATAACATCGATTGTCCATCAAATAACGCCGCCCTCGGTCACCATAGCGACTTACGAGCTGCTCAATGCTTTCTCTCTCCAACTCAGCAAAAAGTTAGTCTCAGTTCCTCCTCGTGCCTTAAAGTGACAGTCCAAAAGTTAGTCTTCATCTCTCTCTCTCTCTCTCTTTCTTTCTTTCTCTTTTCCAAACCACAGTTCATAAGGGTAATTTAGGACCCTGTCACACAAGTCACTGTTCAACGTTCAAAAAGTTCAAAGTAATTTTATTATTGAAGTACATATATTTCAAGTTCAAGTTTCACCATCATTCAGCTATACCATGAAATACAGTCAAATGAAACCGCATTCCTCCAGGGACAAGATGTGAACCATAGTATAAACAGTCACATATAGCACACAATACGTATAGCACATATAATTACAATAGCAGGAAAAATATACAGTCATAAAAAATTAGCCCATGGCCTGTAAATTGATGGTGCATGGGATGTTGTCCTACAGCTATGTTTTTGCAAGACCAGCACACAGCAGTTCTCATTATGTGCTAGATGAGCTGCAGACAAATGCATTCCAGCTTGTCTTATACCAAGTGACAGGAGGGGTCAGCCTCCAGCCCACCAAGGACTCCAGCTTTCTCCCATGCCACCTGAAGTGTCTCCTCCCCTTGGGAGCTGGTGTGGATGACCCCATGCATGAGGGCCCAGTCCATGCAACCACCAAGGCCACACAGCTCCCCTGCCGACGTATCAGTGAACCTAACTTGTAGTAGTCTACATCACCAAAGTCCAGCAGGGTCTTGTTACACAAAAAAAATCCAACACAGTCATGTGCGCAGTTTGTTGGACTACACATCACCTCTGACGCCTTCCCCCTTGGATGGCTCTAGCAGGCAACAACATGGAACACAACTGCAGCTCCACCACCACCATTGAGCAGCTTGCCAGTGGGACAGACCTGCAGCACCTGATGTTCTCAATATCAGGCAGCAACTTGCAATCATGAAAAAGATGCAAAGGATGCACAATTACATGTTTGTTTGGAGCCAGGGAGGCCGTTGTGACTGAGCACACCACCATCTTACCAGAAACTATAACCTACCCTGATATTCTTGTGGGCATTCACGGTAAATACAAAGAAGCACAATAGAATCAATGAAAGATGGACAAACAGCTAATGCACAAAAGACAACAAACTATAAATACAATTTTTTTAAAAATTAAAATAATAAATAAATGAGCAATAAATATTGAGAACATGAGATGAAGAGTACTTGAAATTGAATCCATAGGTGTGGGAATAGTTCAATGATGGATAGTTAAAACTTGAGTGAAGTTTTCCCCTCTGGTTCAGGAGCCTGATGGTTGAGGGGTAATAATTGTTCCTGAACTTGGTGGTGTGGATCTTGAAGCTCCCGTACCTTTTTCCTGATGGCAGAGGTGAGAAGAGAACATGGCCTGGATGGTGGGGGTCCTTGATGATAGATGCTGCTTTCCTGTGACAGTGCTCCTTGTAGTTGTGCTCAATGGGGAGGGCTTTACCTGTGATGGACTGGACTGTATCCACTACTTTTTGTAGACTTTTCTGTTCAAAGACATTGGTGCCATCTGTCAGTATGCTCTCCAGCCCACACCTATAGAGGATTGTCCAAGTGTTAGATGACATGTCAAATCTCCACAAACTTCTGCAGTGCTTACTTCATAATGACACTTACATGCTGGACCCAGGACTGATCCTCTGAAATGATAACACCGAGGATTTTAAAGTTCTAGGGTTTAGTGAAGAGCCAATGAAATAGAGTCCAATATTAACCTTCTCCACCTCTGATCTCCCAAAGAGGACTGGCTCATGGACCTCTGCTCTCCTCCTCCTGGTCAATAATCAGCTGCTTGGTCTTGCTGACATTGAGTGAGAGGCTGTTGTTGTGGCACCATTTAGTTAGATTTCCAATCTTCTTCCTATATGATGATTCATCACCGCCTTTGATACGGCCTACAACAGTGGTGTTGTTAGCCAACTTAAGAATGACACTGGAGCTGTCCTTAGCCTCTCAGTCATAAGTATACAGTGAGCAGAGCAAGGGGCTGGGCACACAGCCTTGTGCAACACATGCTGATGGTGGATGAGATATTGTTGTCAATCTGGACTGAATGGGGTCTGCAGGTGAGAAATTCAAGGATCCAGTTGCACAAGGTGGCATTGAGACCAAGGTCTTGAACTTCATTGATTAGTTTTGAGTGCAAGGGTGGCTATTTACATTCATCAACATATCCGCTAAAGCTAATCAATTCATCCAGCCAAAGCAAATTATAAAATTGTTTATTTCCTAATAAAGCAAGCTTTAATATTTGGAAATGTTCTTGTGTTTATGTTTATAATTATTGTTATGTTAATGAACAGGAAATTAACTAAAAGCAAAACAGATCAGATTATGAGTTACAAGTATCAAAATATCAGTATTCTGAATAGAAGATCAAAGACTGAGTATAAGCAAAGCAGAAAAATTCTACACTTCGAATTGTGACATTGAAGAAGAAAAATTCTAATTGATGAGTTCTGAATATACCATTTATAGGCACTTGCATTCATACAATGGCAAGTTTCCCATTGTAACAATTTACAAATTCTTATATTACCTGCCCACTAGGACTGTGCTTTATATGTTACATATTGGAAAGTTGAGAGGAGATGTGATAGATGTATATAAAATAAAAAGAGGTATAGAGAGTGTGGGCAAGCTGTAATATTAAAAGCAGTATAATATTAAAATTTTAAAAATGCTTCTGTGCAGAGGCATGACTGTGACAATGCAGGAGATGGAGGGTTTAGAAACACAATACTCAAAGTTTCCATATGAATTCTCGTTTCCACTCCAGTTTTGTGGGCTCCAGGGTGGCTGATGAGGCCAGTATGGGAACACTGACACTTTCTGAGATGGGACAAAAGGTGCCTGACAGTGGGTTAATTATTTATAAATCTCTGTACTCCTTCCACTCCTTGCACTAGCTTCTGTGAGGTTCTCAACACCAATTTTGATGTTTTTTTCTCTGTATTGAGCAGTCATGGGATGAGAATATGAGAAGTCAAAGGAGTTGTTGTACTCTTCATGGAGGCATTGAGTATATCCTTGAGTCATTTTCTCTGCCCACCAGGTAATCTCCACCTGTGAGAGAGGTCAGAATAGTCTGGGCACACAGATGATTGGCCTGCCTAACCTGTAACTTCAATGCTGGGGCTAGTGGTCTCAGAGAGGACACTGATGTTGCTTTACTCTCCCTCCTGTGAATTCACAGGATTTTGCAGAGGGGATATTTGTGGTGTCTTTTTAGTGCAGTAATATGCAGTCCCAATCACAGAAGCATGCAAGAAGATCGAGAATTTAGCTATCTAGTTGACCACAAGCTTTATGCCATATCTGAGGACTTGATCTTCAAATATTCTTCTTCACAGTGATCACAAGCTGTGCTGGCACAATGAGGAATGGTAAGTTTCATCCAAGAAGTGGCTCCCGAAAGGTAGGAATTGCACAAGCTGCAATACCATTTACTTGTCCTCTGTTTAACAGACTACTTAATCTAGTATTTACCCATAAAACATAAAGGAAGCATCCTAGCAGAAAATTAATTGGACCACCTTTACATTCCTGAGAAAAATAGGCCAACATTACAACAACTGGCACAAAGGCACCTATGGAATTGAGGATATTAGCAAAAATAAATAATAAGACATGATTGGGAAGGATAGAAAGCATTCTTCTATATGGGCTATCTTAGTGAGCCCATATATCTGGTAACTTTGCCTACTATTGTATGAATATTCCTTGCTCTGAATATTGATATGATGCTGACCTCTAATTGCAATGATTAGAATATCTGCTGTTATTAGTTTACTGGCCCATATTTTGAGACTGACTGATTTATTTGCTCTGAACATCTCCTATGACTGCATGCTAAACCTCAAAACTTATTTATAAGATCTTAATTGATCTGATATTGGTCCATTTTCATATTTTGTCTGTACCCTTCAACTTTGACTCCCTATAGACCAAAATTTCTAGCATACAACAGTAGTTTGCCCTTCTTTTCTTCCTACCAAGTGGAACCTCACTTTTCCATACACTACGCTCAATATGCTAAGTTTTTGTGAATGTTCTGAATCTGTCTATATCCCCATGCAAAATCTAGGAGCATAGAGATTTATCAAGATAAAGATTATCTCTATATTTCACGTGTATTTCGAAATGTGTGGTGAAATGTGTCATATGCTTCTAATCAAATCAGTGAGCCCACAAGTGCCGCTACACTTCTGGTGTCACCGGGCATTCCCCTAACTCACTAACCTTAATCATATGCTTTTGGAATGTGGGAGGAAACTGTAATACCCAGAAAAATCTCCCTCTGTCATGGGGGAGATACACAAAACACCTTACACCCAGAGGGTTGGGGGGGACGAAGAAGTGTAATCAAGCTCCTATCATTCAGCTGGTGCTGCCCCAACCGCGCACACGGTTTGTTCAGAGAGTAGAAAAAAAAGGTTGGCAATAAAAAGTTGTATTTTATACCAACTGATAAGTTGTTCTCTTTCTTAGATAATCAACTGACCAAGGGAGCAGAGGAAGGTAGCCAAATATATTCAACATATGACCCATCTTTGGATTGCTGTTCAGGTACACATTTGCCTCCCTACATACATGACACAATCATGCAGAACATCATCTTTCCAATTAAGATCGAAAGTTCAAAGTAAATTGATTATCAAATTACATATATATGTCACTGTATACAACAGAGATTTGTTTTCCTGCAGACATGCACAGTATATCCAAGAAACACAATAGGATTAATGAAAACCACACCCAACAGAACAGACAAACTACAAACTGCAAATATAAAAGAGAAAAAAATCAAAAATAAATATTAAGAACATGAGATAAAGAGCCCTTGAAAGTGAATGCATAGGTCGTGGGAATAGTTTGTGGTGGGGTATGTGAAGTGATCCCCTCTGGTTCAAGATCCTGATGATTGAGGTGTAATTACTATTCCTGATCAAGGTGGTGTGGGTCCTGGAGCTCCTGCACCTTCTCCCAGGTGTCAGCGAGAAGAGAGCATGGCTTGGATGGTGGGGGTTCTTGATGACATGTTGTTTTCCTGCATCAACACTCTGTGTAGATGTGCTCAATGGTGGCGAGGGCTTTACCTGTGCTGGACTGGGCCATATCCACTACTTTTTGTAGGGCTGCATATCTGTTTAACATTTGGTCAATTATAACACCATATTTTTACAACTTGCAAATATAAATGCATAGAAAATATTAAACACATCTTGTGGTCTGTCAATGCATATTGGACCCTCTGTTGAACGTCTTAAGTTTTTAATAACTTACGGTTTCACTTGCAGTTTGCACTGCCAATAGCACAAAGTATGAAAGTGTACACTTAGCATTATCTGGATGAAGTCTGATGACAGACAGTATTTCCTCAACGAGTTTGAATGGTGTCCAGCACTACAATTTGCACAATGTTCTTCCAGCTCCCAGTATTAATTGTGCCAAATATTTTCATCCACTTTTTGAGCTTCCATTTTTGTGAACTGGATCTTTTTGGCAAGGCAAATGTTTATTCATCAACTCTGCTCTCAAATGCATCTCTCCCATTTCACTCACATCTGCTCTCACCCCATCCTCCTAAAACCCCACTAGGAATAGGGTTCCCCTTGTCCTCACCTACCACCCCACCAGCCTCCGTGTCCAACATATAATTCTCTGTAACTTCCACCACCTCCAATGGGATCCCACCACCAAGCATGTCTTTCCCTCTCCCCCACTTTCTGCTTTCCACAGGGATCGCTCCCTACGCAACTCCCTTGTCCATTCGTCCCCTCCATCCCTCCCCACTGATCTCCCTCCTGGCACTTATCCTTGTAAGCGGAACAAGTGCTACACATGCCCTTACACTTCCTCCCTTACCACCATTCAGGGCCCCAGACAGTCCTTCCAGGTGAGGCGACATTTCACCTGTGAGTCAGCTGGGGTGATATACTGCATCCGGTGCTCCCAGTGCGGCCTTCTATATATTGGCAAGACCGGACGCAGACTGGGGGACCATTTCGCTGAACCCCTACGCTCTGTCCGCCAGAGAAAGTAAGATCTCCCAGTGGCCACACTTTTTAATTCCATGTCCCATTCCCATTCTGATATGTCCATCCACGGCCTATTCTACTGTCAAGATGAAGCCACATTCAGGTTGGAGGAACAACACCTTATGTTCCATCTGGGTAGCCTCTAACCTGATGGCATGAATATTGACTTGTCTAACTTCTGTTAATGCCCCTCCTCCCCTTCACACCCCATCCCTTATTTATTTATTTAATATATTTTTTATTTTCCCCTTTTCTCTCTCTCTCTCTCTTTTCTCCCTCTGTCCCTCTCACTATAACACCTTGCCTGCTCTCCCCATCCCATGATCCTCTCCCTTCTCCAGTCTGGTATCCCTTTTGCCAATCAACTTTCCAGCTCTTAGATCCACCCCTCCCCTCCTGTCTTCTCCTACCATTTTGGATCTCCCCCTCCCCCTCCTACTTTCAAATCTCTTTCTATCTCTTCTTTCAGTTAGTCCTCACGAAGGGTCTTGGCCCGAAACGTCGACTGTACCGCTTCCTATAGATGCTGCCTGGCCTGCTGCGTTCCACCAGCATTTTTTGTGTGTGTTGTTTACAATTTTTATTTGCCCTTAAGAAGGTGATTATGAACCATCTTCTTGAGTGTCAATAGTCCTCTTGTGATGGTTAGTAAATTGTTCCAAGATTTGGATTGAGCAATGAAAAAGGAATTATAATATCTACAGAATCTAACTTGGATGAGAACTTATAGACAATGGTATTCCCACAGGCCCACTTCTCACTACTTTCCTGGTGGTTAAGCTTGTGGGGTTTGGATGTATCACTGGAATAGCTGAGGTGAGTAACTCACACAGGCGGCTTTGTACATGATGACGTTGTGCACAGTCAGTGCAGTGAGGATGGCTCCACAGACTGTGTGATGTTCTTTGTGTGAGATGTGGGAATTCTGCGAGACCTCCAGCCTCCTGGATAACCACATCAGCACCAGGCGCACTGAGCGGCAGCTGCTCAGAGAACGTGTTAAGGAATTGGAGCTGCAACTCGATGACCTTTGGCTCAAACGGGAAACTGAGGAGTGATAAGTAGGAGCTAAAGGGTGGTCATGCCTAAGCTCTGGTAGACAGCTACCTGAGTGACAATCAGGAGAGGGAACTTTATACTTTATTGTCGCCAAACAATTGATACTAGAACGTACAGTAATCACAGCGATATTTGATTCTGCGCTTTCCGCTCCCTGAATTACAAATATTAAATATTAAAAATAGTAAAAATTAGTAAATATTAAAAATTTAAATTATAAATCATAAATAGAAAATAGAAAAACGGAAAGTAAGGTAGTGCAAAAAAACCGAGAGGCAGGTCCGGATATTTGAAGGGTACGGCCCAGATCCGGGTCAGGATCCGTTCAGCAGTCTTATCACAGTTGGAAAGAAGCTGTTCCCAAATCTGGCCGTACGGGTCTTCAAGTTCCTGAGCCTTCTCCCGGAGGGAAGAGGGACAAAAAGTCTGTTGGCTGGGTGGGTCGTGTCCTTGATTATCCTGGCAGCACTGCTCCGACAGCGTGCGGTGTAAAGTGAGTCCAAGGACGGAAGATTGGTTTGTGTCATGTGCTGTGCCGTGTTCATGATCTTCTGCAGCTTCTTTTGGAAATGGGCAGCCAATGCAGGGTATCCCTGTGGCCATTCCCCTCAATAATAAGTATACTGCTTTGGATACTGTTGGGCAGTGATACCGCAGTCATCGGGTCTCTCACACTGAGTCTGCCGCTGTGGCTCAGAAGCGAAGGGAGAGAAAGGGTGATAGGGGAGTAGAGGAGTAGACACCAGACTCTGTGGATGTGATAGAGACACCTGGATGGTATATTGTCAGGGTCAGGATGCTTCAGATTGGCTCCACAGCATTCTAAAGGGGGAGGGTAAGCAGCTAGAAGACCTGGAACATATGGGTACCAATGACATTGGGAGGAAAGGGGAGAGGTCCTGAAGAGAGAATTTTGGGAGCTTAGGTAGTAAGCTAAAGAGCAGGACCTCCAGGCTGTCAATCTCTGGATTGCTGCCTGTGCCACATGCCCGTGAGGGTAAGAATAGGATGGTTTGGCAGATGAGGGTGTGGCAGAGGAATTGGTGCAGGAGGCAGAGGTTCACATTTCTGGATTATTGGGATCTCTTCTGGAGAAGGTATGATCTTTACAAAAGGGATGGGTTTCATCTGAAACTGAAGGCTACCAATATCCTTGCAGGCAGGCTTGCTAGAACTGTCGGGGAGGGTTTAAATTAATCTGGCGGGGGATGGGAAACAGTGATAGGGCTGAGAATGGGGGTAGTTGGTACACAAGCAGAGGCAGCATGTAGTGAGACTGTCAGGAACTAAAGGGCAAAATTGCTGTCAGTGGAATGAGTTGCAGTGTAACAAAGGGACAAAATTGAAAAGGGTGATGAATACAGGACTGAAGGTGTTATATTCGAATGCACACAGTATATAAAATAATGAAGATAATCTTGTAGCGCAGTTAGAGATTGGCAGATATGACATTGTGGGCATCACTGAGTTGTATCCAAGGATACCTATTGTATCAACAGGAAAGACAGGTAGGTGGGGGGGGGTTGACTCTATTGGTAAAAAATGAAATCAAATCCTTAATAAAAAGAGGTGATATAGGATTAGAAGATGTAGATTCGTTGTGGGTAGTGTTTAAAATCTGCGAGGGTAAAGATATACCATTGGGAGTTATATACAGGCCTCCAAACAGTGGTCAGGGTATTGTCTATAAATTATAATGTGAGATAGAAAATACATGTCAAAAGGGCCATGTTGCAAAAGTCAAGGGGGATTTCAAAATGCTGGTACTTTGGGAAAAACAGGTTGGTGCTGATTTTGGATTCCAAGAGAGAGTATTTGTAGAATGCTTATAGGATGGCTTTTTAGAGCAGCTTGTGGTTGAACCCACCAGGGGATCCGCTACTCTAGATCGGGTGTTGTGTATTGAACCAGATTTGATTAGGGAGCTTAAGGTAAGGGAACCCTCAGGAGTAGGTGATCATAACATGATAGAATTTACCCTGTAATTTGAAAGGGAGTAGCTAAAGTCAGATATATTAGTATTACAGTGGAATAAAGGAAATTATAGAGGCATGAGAGAGCGGTTAGCCAAAGTTGATTGGAAGGGGATGACAGCAGAGAAGCAATGGCTGGAGTTTATGGGAGCCAATCAGAAGGCACAGGATAGCTACATCGCAAAGTAGTAGTATTGTAAAGGCAGGCTGACACAACCGTGGTTGATAGGGGAAGTCAAAGCCAACATGAAAGCAAAAGTGAGGACATATAATATGGCAAAAAATAATGGGAAGTTGAACAATTGGGTAGGTTTTAAAAACCAAAAAAGGCAATGAAAAAAAAGTGTAAGATGCAAAAAGATGAATTATGAAGGTAAGCTTCCCAATCAGATCAAAAAGGATATCAAAAGGTCTTTCAGATATATAAAAACTAAAAGAAAAGTGAGATTCGATATCGGTCTGCTGGAAGTTGATGTTGGAGAGATAGTAATGGGGGACAAGAAAATGGTGGATGAACTGAATAGGTATTTTGCATTAGTTTTCACTGTGGAAGACACTAGCAGTATACCAGAAGTATGAGAGTGTCTGTGGGCAGAAGTGAGTGAAGTTGCCATTACTAGGGAGAAGGTGCTTGGAAAGCTGAATGGTCTGCAGGTAGATGGATCACCTGGACTAGTTAGGCTCCACCTGAGGGTTCTGAAAATGTACCTGAACAGATTGTGGAGGCTTTAGTAATGATCTTTCGAGGATCACTAGTTTCTTGCATGGCTCCAAGGGACTGTAAAAATGCAAATATCATTCCACTCTTCAAGAAGAGAGGGAGGCAGAAGAAAAGAAATTATAGGCCATTTAGCCTGACCTCAGTGGTTAGGAAGATGTTGGAGTCGATTCTTAAAGATGAAGTTTCTGGGTACGTGAGGCACAAAATAAAATGGGCCAAAGTCAGTGTGGTTTCCTTAAGCAAAAATCTTGCCTGATCAATTTGTTGGAATTCTTTGAGGAAATACCAAGCAGGACAGACAAAGGAGAATCAGTGGATGTTTACTCAGATTTTCAGAAGGCCTTTGACAAGGTACCATCCAAGGCTCTTTAACAAATTAGGAGCCAATGGTGTTACAAAAAAAAAATACTAGCATAGATAAAGTATTGGCTGATTGGCAGGAGGCAAAGAGTGAGGATAAAGGGAGTCTTTTTTCAATTGGCTACCAGTGACCAGTGGTGTTCCACTGGAGTAAGTGTTGGGACCTCTTCTTTTTAAGTTATATATCAATGATTTGGATGATGGAATTGATGGTTTTGTGGCCAAGTTTGCAGATGATACAAAGATAGGTGGAAGGGCAAATAGTTTTGAGGAAGTAGAGAAGCTACAGAAGGACTTGGATAGATGAGGAGAATAGGCAAAGAAGTGGCAGATGAACCATAGTGTTGGGAATGTGTGGTCGTGTACCTTGATAGAAGGAATAATAGCACAGACTATTTTCTAAATAGGGAGAAAATTCAGAAATCCAAGGTTCAAAATGACTTGGGAGTCCTCAGGCAGGATTCCTTCGTGGTTAACTTGTGGGTTGAGTCAGTGGTGAGGAAGGCAAATGCAGTGTTAGCATTCATTTTGAGAGGACTAGAATACAGAAACAAGGATGTATTGCTAGGGCATTTTAAGGCATTGAAGAGGCCTCACTTGGAGTACTGTGAGCTGTTTTAGAGCCCTTATCTAAGAAAGGATGTGCTGACATTGAAGAGGTCCAAAGGATTTCATGAAAATGATTCCAAGCTTGAAAAGCTTATCATATGAAGAGCATTTGGTTTCTCTGGCCTGTACTAGCTGGAATTTAGAAGTATGAGGGGAGAACTCATTGAAACCTATTGAATGTTGAAAGGCCTAGGTAGAGTGGATGTGGAGAGGATATTTCCTATAGTGAGGGATCCTAGGACCAGGGGGCTCAACCTCAGAATGGATGGACTCCATTTAGAATGGAGATGAGCAGAAATTTCTTTAGTCTGAGGGTGGTGAATCTGTGGAATTCATTATCACAGGCAGCTGTGGAGGACAGGTTATTCAATATACTTAAGATGGAGGTTGAAAGATTCTTGACAAGTTAGGGCATGAAATGTTACAGCAAGAAGGCAGGAGAATGGGATTGAGATGGAAAAAATGTGTTGGACATGATCAAATGGCGGAGCAGACTCGATGGGCCGAGTGGCCTAATTCTATAGTGTCTTATGGTCTTGAGGGTAATTGGAACTGCACTCATCCAGGCAAATGCTCATCCCAGCTCCCATATTTGTTTCCATGCTCCTCCTTCCTTCTCTATCAGATTCCATCATCTGCAGCTCACTGTTTCTTCACCTGTCATCTCTCAGCCTCTCTCACTATTTCCACTCTTTTCCCTTCCATCTGCTTATTAACCCCTCCTCATCTGGATCCATGTAATGTTTCCCAGTTCTTATTCCATCCCTTCCCATGAACATTTTGTAACGCTTATCACCCCTTTATCTTTCAATCCGGATGAAAGGTCTTGACCCAAAAAGTCGACTGATTGTGCCTGACCTGTTGAGTTCCTCCAGCAGTTTATTTTTTATCTTCCACACTTTGTGTCGTTAAAATCACAAACCTCTGACTAATAGTATTATTGGACCACTATCATTACAATAGGAACTAAGACAGGCAGAAAATATTTAATGTGTCTGCAACCAATGATTAAAGTTTTAAAGTCAAGAGACAAGTTATGTTACAATGCAAAATAACAAGCAGGAATCTCAAAATGTGAACTGGAATTGGATAGTCAGAAACGTAAAAATTGTAAAACTAAAAATTAATAAAAGATGCTGATTGGTATTGCTACCAGTGGAGAAGTGGGGGAAAGCTAAGTATAAGCAAAATGCTTAAATGTTACCTGTATTAAGTTAAATTCTTGTGCATGGTCCAAAGCTCATACTAAGCCTCAGACAACTGGTGTAATTCTTCAGAATCAGCAGCAGAGGGCAGAGGGGCTCCACTGCCCATACAACTGTTAACAAGTCCCTCTGCAGTGGAGAATTGTGGAAACATTTACCAATGAATGGGAATAGATACCATCATGAAGAAATTTGAGGTTAGGAATGATTTGTATTCATAAAAGGGAGTGGCACATTGCATTGTAGTAGGAAAGTTCAGTGAGAGCAGACTGAAAATATGAAAAGTACAGAAAAATTGTTGGTACGTGACTATCGGTAAACTCAAAATGTGATTATCGGTAAACTCAAAATGTGATGAACAGCTTTTGAATATGATACAGTGAATATATTTAATACTCTTGGTTATGAGGTAATCAGTAAAAATTAAGGAAAGTAAAAAGGTGGTAGACAGGCAGTATGGATTATAGACTATAGAAGAATTCTTATCAATAGAGAGCTTGTTCTTGAGAAGACAAAGAACCCATTTGAAGAATAAAACAAAAAGGAAGCTAGCCATTCTAATGCCATTTTTCTTTTTAAAAAATGTTATTTATTCGATATATAATTGCACATTAATCTTCCTTTAGCGCTGCAGCAGCATCTTCGATAAAAATTAGCGAAAAGTATCATTTATTATCTGGCTTTTTCTTCCAAGAGCAGATTTCCCATTTGGTCTCCAATCAACCCCATCTTTCCTCTTACAATATTTTCCTTATTCACAAACGAGAGAATCTGCAGATGCTGGAAATCCGAGCAACACACACAAAATGCTGGAGGAACTCAGCAGGCCAGGCAGCATCTGTGGATAAAAGTGCAGTCTACATTTCGAGCCGAAATCTATTCATATGCCTGTGTATCATTTTAGGTTCCTAGTTATGTTTGTTGCCAGTCTTTTGTCATGTTATCCACTACACGTATTTCCCTTTTTTCACTTTCCTTCTAAACTATTTGTAGCTGCTTGGAACTCATTTACACTCAGTGATCACTTTTTTAGGCACACCTGTATACCTGCTTGTTAATCCAAATATCTAATCAGCCATTCATGTGGCAGCAACTCAATGAATAAAAGCACACAGACATGGTCAAGTGGTTCAGTTATTATTCAGACCAAATATCAGAATGGGGAAGAAATATGATCTAAGTGACTTAGACCGTGGAATGGTTGTTGGTGCCAGATTCAACTGAATTGAGTTGACTTTATTACTTACATCCTTCACATACATGAGGAGTAAAAATCTTTATGTTACATCTCCGTCTAACTGTGCAATGTGCAATTTATAGTAAGTTATAATAAATAGTATGTACAACAGGATAGTCAATATAACATAGAAATACAATTGTATTATCGTGAAGTAATCAGTCTGATGACCTGGTGGAAGAAGCTGTCCTGGAGCCTGTTGGTCCTGGCTTTTATGCTGAGGTATTGTTTCTGGGATGGTAGCAGCCGGAACAGTTTGTGGTTGGGGTGATTCGGGTCCCCAGTGATCCTTTGGGCCCTTTTTACACACCCGTCTCTGAAAATAGCCTGAAAAGTGGGAAGTTCACATCTACAGATACACCGGGCTGTCCGCACCACTTGCAGAGTCCTGCGATTGAGGGAAGTACAGTTTCCACACCAGGCAGTGATGCAGCCAGTCAGGATGCTCGCAATTGTGCCCCTGTAGAAAGTCCTTAGGATTTGGGGCTCATACCAAACTTCAACTGCCTGAGACAAAAGAGGTGCTGTTGTGCTTTTATTCACCACACAGCCAGTATGTACAGATCATGTGAGATCCTCAGTGATGTGTATGCTGAGGAACATACAGCTGTTCACTCTCTCAAACCCAGATCCATTGATGTCAATAGGGGTTAGCCTGTCTCCATTCCTCCTGTAGTCCACAACCAGTTCCTTTGTTTTTGCGACATTGAGGGAGAGGTTGTTTTCTTGACACCACCGTGTCAGGGTGATGACTTCTTCTCTGTAGGCTGCCTTTGAGATAAGGCCAATCAATGTAGTATCGTCAACAAATTTAATTAGCAGATTGGAGCTGTGAGTGACGACACAGTCATAGGTATACAGAGAGTAAAGGAGGAGGCTTAGGACACAGCCCTGTGGGGCACCTGTGTTGAGGGTCAGAGGGGCAGAGGTGAGGGAGCCCACTCTTACTACCTGCTGGCGATCTAACAGGACGCCCAGGATCCAGCTGCACAAGGCAAGGTGAAGGCCTGGGATAGCTAGAGTATCTCAGATGATTTCCTGGGACGTTCATGCACAACAGCCTCTGCACTTACAGAGAATGGTGTGAAAAACAAAAGAAAAATATCCAGTAAGCAGCAGTTCTGTAGGTGAAAATGCCTTGTTAATGAGAGATCAGGGAGAATAGCCAGACTGGTTCAAGCTGTCAGGTCTTTTACACATTGGTTGTTTGTCCACACTTTTGGGTGCAGTCTTTCATTGATTCTATTGTGGTTCTTGGATTTTCTGAGTATGCCCATAGAAAATGAATCTCAGAGTTGTATATGGTGACATAAATGTATTTCAATATTAATTTACATTGAACTTTATTCTGCATCCTATACCCCTCCGGCAGAGATAGTATTTTCCTGCCCCTCTGCTTTAAGTGACTGATGCACACAGTTATCCAGGTTCCTTTGTAAATTGACATTACCAAATTTATGGAGACATAGAAGACTGCAGGTGCTGGAATCTGGAGCAGCTCTGCAGGTCAGGCAGCACAAGGAGGAAAATGGCCAGTCAATGTTGTAGGTTGAGACCCATCTTCCGGACTATTGATTTTTGCTGCTCTTCAACCATTTTCAAATGTATGTGCATTTTAAAAAAATATTTCTGTCTTCCTGTTCTGCCTGCCAATCTGAATTACTTCACATTTATCCAAGTTACACCGTATCTGCCATGTATTTGACCACTCACTCATTTAACCGAACTGCCTTGGAACTTTTTAAAAAATATTCCATAGCAATTATTTTGTTAGGAAACTTGAAATATCACAATTAATTTCCCAGCAGTTAAAAAATAATGTGGAAGCTTGTGAGTCATACACTTCAGTCAAAAATAATTGAAAGGCAGATCTTTTTTTTAAATGGTAAGATATTGAAAGATGGTAGAGGTCAAAGGGCCTGCAAGTCCTCAGACATAAATCACTGAAAGTTAATGTGCCACTTTTCAGAATTAATCCCATATACAGTACCTTCAGTTCTATCGTTTAAACTAAGGTGAGTGTAAACCCAGCCTGTTTAATCTCTTTACACACACAAAACCCACCATCCCAGAAATCAGTCTGGTAATCCTTCAACTCACTCCCTTAATTACAGGTATATTTTTCCTTAGGTGGATGGAACAGATTTTTCAGAGCTAATTCTATTACAGGACATGATGGTGGCAGCAAAACATTTAAGGGGCTAAGTGGCTCATTCTGTTCTTGTCTATCACTAATTTTTTTTCGATTCCAAACCAACGAATACATTTTTAAACAATTAAGTAAATGGTGGACGTTCGAAAGAGCTCATATTTATAATTAAACATCCCAAAGCACCTTTCATCCAATGCATCAATTTTGAACTGGTCACTATTACACAAGAAGGCGCAGTAGCCAATTTACATACTGCAAACTACTACTGACAGCAGATTAGATGAATGAAATTTCATCCTTTTGATGGAGGAGGAGAGCGTTGCTAAGAAGGCTTGCTTCAGTTCTTCATTGTTCCATGGCCAACTGGAGAAGCAGTGATCATAAAAGCATAATTCCTAATTTCAAGCATTGCAGGAAAAGCTTCAAAGACTATGAACTTAATAGCACAAGGAAAAACAAAAAAGCAGCCGCCCTTCTGTACTGCACAGGAGTATCTGCTGGATGTGTGTGTTTGGAAAGGATTAGTGGGAACATAGTGACACAGAAGATGCCCTTTGGCCCATTACGTCTGTGTCAACCATGATGGTGATTAAAACTAATCCCATTTTCTCCCATATGGTCCATCTTCTAATCCCTATCTGTTCATGTGTATACTAAAACACTTCCTAAAGGTTGCTATGGCGTTTGTTTCTACCACTTTCCCTAGCAGTGGGTTCCGGACAACTAACAATTTCTTTTCAAAGTCAAAACTGCCTCATACATCTTTATTAAATTTTACCCTCTCACCTTAAACCCATGCCCTCCAGTATCTGATATTTGCACCCTAGGAAAAAGACAGATCATCTATCCTGTCTATACCTCATAATTTTATATATCTGAACCCAATGCAATTTGCCTATTGCCACAATAGGTCTATGGTGGCTCTGATCTCACTGGCTTTTTACACTGCCTTGAGTCACCTGGACAAAACAAATACCCATGTCAGGATGCTGTTTATTGACTACAGCTCAGTGTTTAACACAATCTTTCCTACAGTTCTTATCAAAAAGCTCCAGAACCTGGGTCTCTGTACCTCCCTCTACCAACGGGATCCTTGACTTCCACACCAGAAGATCAGAAACACTATCTGCACCTTGCTGACAATCAATACTGGCGCACCTCAGGGATATGTGCTTAGCCCACTACTCTTTCTACACCCATGACTGTGTGGCTAGGCACAGCTCAAATGCCATCTGTAAATTTGCTGATAATACAACTATTGTTGGCAGAATTTCAGATGGTGACAGGAAGGCGTACAGGAGTGAGATGTATCAGGTGGTTGAGTGGTGACGCAGCAACAACCTTGCACTCAACATTAGTCAGCCCAAAGAACTGATTGTGGACTTCAGAAAGGGTAAGACAAGAAAACACACACTAGTCCTCATCGAGGGATCAGAAGTGGAAAGTGCGAGCAATCTCAAGTTCCTGGGTGTCAATATCTCTGATAGTCTAACCTGGACCCAACACATCAATGCAGCTACAATGAGGGCACAACAGCGGCTTATTTCATTAGGTGTTTGAGGAGATTTGGTATGTCACTAGAAACACTCGCCGATTTCTACAGATGTACCATGGAGAGCATTCTAAATTTCAAGCTGAACTCAATCATATTGTTATCACTGTCTCCTAAGGGTTCCTTTACTTTAAGCTCTCTGGTTCATTACATAACACCCAATCCAGTATAGCTGATCCCCTGACAGGCTCAACAACAAACTGCTCTAAAAAGCCATCTCGTAGGCATTCAACAAATTCGCTCTTTGGAGATCTCAGGTTGGAGGAACAACACCTTATATTCCGTCTGGGTAGCCTCCAACCTGATGGCATGAACATTGACTTCTCTAACTTCCGTTAATGCCCCACCTGCCTTTCCATACCCGATCTGTTATTTATTTATTATTATTATATATTTTTTTCTCTCTCTCTTTCTCCCTCTGTCCATCTCACTATACTCCTTGCCCATCCTCTGGGTTCCCCCCTCCCCCTTTCTTTCTCCCTAGGCCTCCTGTCCCATGATCCTGTCATATCCCTTTTGCCAATCAACTTTCCAGCTCTTAGCTTCATCCCTCCCCCTCCTGTGTTCTCCTATCATTTCGGATCTCCCCCTCCCCCTCCCACTTTCAAATCTCTTACCATCTCTTCTTTCAGTTAGTCCTGACGAAGGGTCTCGGCCAGAAACGTCAACTGTACCTCTTCCTAGAGATGCTGCCTGGCCAGCTGCGTCAAACCTTCCTGAACAGCTCTAGCAAACCTGCCCATGAGAATATTAGTTCCCCATGGGTTCAGGTGCAACCCGTTCTTTTGTGCAGGACAAACCTCCCCCAGAAGAGATGCCAATAATCCAAGAGAAATAAACAGTAAGACAATTCAGAACTGTTTTGTCCACAGCAGTTTCAAGCATTCAGGCTTGGAGATCCCAGAAATGACCAGGAGTGAATATTAAATGATTTCACCACTTCAACAAGTTAGGTACTACAAAGAATTTGAGGTTATTGACAATAATCTTGAACATTACAATGAAAATAAAGATTGGAGGATGCAATTGTCAAAAATTGTATAAAGGCAGACCATTATCTACACTGGGTGTCTACACTGATTTTGTTCATTTACAGTCAATTGAAGGAACATGGTTGATAACCGTAGGGAACTAATATATGGTTTTATAGTACCATAGTAGTATTGATAGTGTTCTAATTTCTTCTGCATTTCATTTAAATACATAATTTGTTACTCAGTTAAATGATAGTTTTTTTTTAATACCTTTTGAATTAGTTCCATGAAACTTCCGCTAATTGGGGCAGCCACTTGATTGTGCCAAAATGTTCTGGTCCTATGTGTCTCAATTAACTGGAGTCTACTGTATTGCAGACAGTGAAATTATAACAGGATTTTTTTTTCTAAAATTTGTGCTTCCTTTGTCCGCAGCTTATGAATTCAACTGTCTAGAAGGAAGTATACCTGATGCACATGAAGATTCTGAATGTAGAACTGGGACAGTAGGACTTGGTGAACAAATGTTTGTGGAAGAATGTCAATTCCATTATCCAGGTACACGATAATTCTTATAACAAGATTGCTTATCATACAGTGATAGTATTGTATACACCCACGGAGGACAAAACAAAGACTGTAATCACCCACCTCAACTTTGCCCCTCTTGATTTTACAGCATAAACCAACATAGGCTCATGCATCAGCCTCCTATACTCCGGAGAAAATAGCCTAAATGTATTCAGTCACTCCTTATAACTCAAGCCTTCCAGTCTTAGCCACATCCTTCTGAAACTTTCCTGCACCCTTACATCCTTCCTGTAGCATTGCCTCAGAATACAAGGATGCCCTGTTAGAACAGAGATGAGGAGAGATTTCTTTAGCGAGATAGCAGTGAAGCTGTAGAATTTATTGCCACAGACAGCTGTGGAGGTTAAGTCATTGGGCATGTATAAAGAGGATGGTCTTTATTAATAAAGACGTCAAAGGTTATGAGGAGAAGGCAGGAGAATGAAGTTGAGGGGCATAAAAAAATCCTCCAATGTGGAATGGTGAAGCAGACTCGATGGGCTAAATGGCCCAATTCTGCTCCCATAAATACCAAAATCTCACCAAAATCTCGTACAGCGGTAACATGATGTCTCAACTCTTGTATTCAATACCCTGACAATGAAAGCAAACATGCCAATACACCTTCTCAATACCAACCAGGGAATATGTGCTTGTGTCTTTCATCTCTCTGTTTTACAGCACTCTCTGGTGCCCTTCCACTGAATGTGCAAGCCCCACTCTGGTGTAATTTCCCAGAATACAGTACTTTACACTTGTCTGTTCGATGTCACTGTAACTCACAATTCATCCTCAAGTTCCTACTGAGAATCACGATCATAGTAGGTGATGTTAGAACTAATACTATATGTATCCTGCAATAATGGAGTCTGACTATATGAATAAGTGTTTATTCGCCTGAGAATGAAATTACCTCTATTTGTAACTATTTACTACAATTCTGCTGTTTTCAGTGTGTAGATGCAATTGGAATGAGAAAAAGGGTTTATGCTTCAGCTCAGAGATCCTTCCTCAGAACTTGGAAGAGGGAAAACAAGTTATTTTTAAGTTGGAGAGAGAGTAAGGGAGAGATGGAGAGAATAAAGGTTGATAGGTGTGTCCTGGGCTCTCATGGTGATAAACTGTTGATGAAGCCATTGGTAAATGGAAACAAAGATCACAAGGGAAAGGAAGAGCCACAGAAGAATAGGCAGACATCATTGCAGAGTAAACATTGGCAGCAAAAGTAATCAAATTTTAGAATTCTTTTTGAATACAGGAAGCAGAACCAATAAACTACAATCATCAGTGTAGCAGGAGAGCAGGCTGGTGGTGCAGTGAGATCTGGAGCGAAGGTTCCTGAGTTCGAATCCAGGTCGGGCCACCCCCGAGCACGCTTTCCATCCGTGCTGGGTTGAGTGTCGAGCTAGCCACTCAGCCTCGTAAAAAATACAAGGGTCGAGTCAGGAACATTCGTAACGTGACCCGGTTAATCCTGACACCACGTGCCAGACAAGAATGGCTGAACGTCTGGTACGACATGCTTAAAAAAAATGTAGCAGGAAAGAAATTGGGGGAGGGGGTCTGAGTAGTCCTGAAACAAGGACAGTTCCATGTCTCCCACGGGAAGACAAATTTGGCCTCACATCTCATTAATTTATCAATTGAATGGCTTCATCACCATGGCAAATCTATCAGAACTGTTACCATTGTTCTAGCCGTCCCTCCCCACCCTCTCTGCAATTTAAGCATACATTTTTTTTTCTTTTTCCCAGTTCAAAAGCAGGGGCTTTGAACTGAAACATTAACTTAGCTTCTCTTTCCATAGATATTGCACAGCTGCTGAGAGTTTCCAGCATCTGCATTTTTTGATTATCATCACATGTTGAATGACAACCAGATCATATTTTAGGTTGGCTATTTTAGTCCAGACTTCAGGTTCAATCAAGTCAATATCATACCCAAATTTGTGGGTAATTTCTTCAAAATTTAGATTAGACAATAGTTTATAAATACTCTGACTCAGTTTTTTTCCTGGGCATGTGGATTGCATGATGCTGCATCTTTATTGACCTTCTCTGAGGAAGGACAATACAAAATATTGAGTATATAACTGGGCATATGAAGCTGTCATACAAAATAATAATGTCATGGTTACACAGTACGTTATAGATGAACGAAAAGGTTCATAATTTGCTGATGTAGAGTGCATGATACAATTTGTCCTCTTTCCAAAGGATCCATGTACAGACCATTTCTATCATGTAGTAAATAAACTGAAGTAAAAACATTGATAATGTAGAGAGACAGGAACCTATCTGGGTGAATCATTACATGTGCCACTTCAGCTAATTCTGCCTGCTGCAAGCAAAATAAAAGATAAATTCTGTTCATCAGCTGCTTCGTTGTTTGGAGAGTAGATTCTATATGCCTTCCATATCACCCTTTTTCCACATAACTGTATAAAGATAACCCTACCCTGCAAGTCAATGAAATCCTTAAATCCCCTTTCTCTTTTCCCTCATTGTTGTTGCAGTGCTCTTTACAAGCAGCATTTGCCCGAGCCAGGACCTCAAAGGGAGCAACAGAGAAGTTTAGTGTCCACTCAGTACATATTGCAGCCCACTTGAGTGTTCCCCTCATCCTACAGGCACTAATTTGTGTACTAATTCCTAGAGAAGCATTGTTAATGTCCAAAATCTACCAAACACAACTATACATGTGAATCAGGTGGCATGGGTATTTTGGGTTGAATTTCTCCATCTTTCTTGAATTGTCATAAAGTGTATGGAAACTACATTGTAATTTCTTTTAAACCAAAGGTTTAATTCTCCCAAGTTTTCAAAAAAAATGTTTAGTTTTCAAAATTTACATTCTTGGGGAAATTATTTTTAGTTGTTAATAAACATTCTGATGCACAGTGTAGAGCAAATAGAACTCTTTAGGGTGCAGACTGATTTATGCTCACAAAACGGTTTCTATGTTTTAGCTTCTAGAGAGCCATCAGAAGACTGCGAATATAGTAGCAACAATGCTCCATGCCTAGATGAAGTTCAACAAACATCAAATTTTCAGTGCAAAAGTGGAGAAATTATTCTATGTAATGACACGTTTGATAACACAACCTCATCTCAGAGTTCTTACCAAGACTATCTGTCTCCTTTGCCAACTGATATTTCAACACCAAGATCCGAATCATCTTCACAAATGTCTTCAAGTTCAGAAATAGCTGATGATTTTGGAAACAAGTCTGAATACTCTCTAAATAGCTCAATACCAAGCGAAGCATTTCTGAACTTAATGCAGAGTTATTTTGGAAATGGAGATGATGTTAAGTCTGTGAAGATTTCAATCCTTCTGGACAATTCCCAGAGTGATGACTTAAGTAATAGCACTAATGTAAAAGAAACTACCAACAGAATTTCTTACCAAATGAATTCTCCATTATCTTCTGAAGGACATTCCGAAAAGGGACTACAAAATAATTGTTATTTTTTGGATGGTAAAGACACCTTAGCGGATGTGGAATCATCCATGGCTTCAGTTGCAAGAAGCCATACTAGCCTTGAACCAGAGTTTAATTCATTAACTCCCACAATGGTGATTGATTCAATTGACTGCTACTGTGCAAAGGACAAGGAACCATGTAGCAAAACAACTACAGTTAGATATATGTTTACCGATAGTGAAACTGAAGCTTAAAATACAGTTATAGCTAAAATATACCAAATCATTGAACTGGAACCAGTTTAATTTTATGGCTTAAATAGAAATGATAAACAGAATAAAACTGATTTATTCTACTGACAGCCAACGGATAACTAAAAATCACTCAGTTTGACTTCTGTGTTATTCAGCCCACAGCTTGAATGCTTCTCTCGGTATTTGATAACAATACCCAGAACTCTATTGCCCGGAGCTCTGTTTTTGCTTTGCACATCACCTTCTAATTTAAAGGAATATTTTTCTCCACTTTGCTGTTAACTACATGCAAGATAAGAAGGCAAGCCAAGTTCCAAATCTGCCTTCCTTGATCCATCTTACTTCAGTTCTTCAGGATCCTGAGAAACTTGCCTGCATTCACTTTGATAATGATGGGAGGAACCCAAAATTAATGGATGCATGCAAATACTTATTTCCCCTTATTTGTATTTCTTAGCTGTTGAAGACCTTGATCTTTGCATTACTTCAGTAAATATTCAGTTCTGATTTTTTGATAATTCAGATTTTAGCAAACTCTAATGATCAGACAGGACTGGTTGTAATGATTCAACTAATGACAATAAAAAAGTCATGATTGTTTACTGCCCATTTTTAATTATACTACTACATATTAAATTGAAATGTGAATTTCATTTTTGGAAAATAATGACAAATATAATGGATAATTGTATATGAACGTGCATTTGATGAATACCCTACTTTTGTTGCCATTATTTCTTCTCTCTTTTCATTACTGGATCATCTTTATCCAATATTCTTCTGTGTTTGAGACTCTCAATGTATTGCAGCATTATAGTTCACGGAGAAACAGTAACAGGCAGACTGATGCTGTATCATCCTGTAAAATCAAATTGATTAGCATAGATTGTCTGATTTTCATAGAATAGACAAGTAAAATATTGGGTGAGCTATTTTATTCCAGTTTTCTTTCTCTTTAAATCATGTTTTAATTTGAAGAGAAGGAAATCTGAAACAAAAGTCAGAAACTGGGAAAACACAATGGATTCTCCCATTTGTAATTCCCAGTGAGGATTCACCCACTGTTGATGGTTTCATGGCTTTTGTATTCTATACCTATCCATTGGAAAAAAAACAGTAAAGATCACTGGCTGACAAGTTAAATTCATAGGCTGAGAGACCAGACATGGGCTACATTCATATGCCTGTTTTCCAATTGGGTAGCAGCACCCATGGGATTACTATTGCTATAGTTGTTCGGAATTTTGTTTTAAATCCTCAGAATAATTATTTTCCTTCTGCCTTTCTTCAGTAACTTCCTTAAAAAAATGTGCTTAGTATCTCCTCCTTCCCTACCACAGCAGAATAATGTCCCTGGTCAATCATTAAAATGTCATAGGAGTCCTAAGAGGGCTATATGGGAATTAGAACATATTTACAAAGGTTCTGTAACAAATGTTAGCTCAGCTAATTTTGAAAGTTACAATAGGGTTAAATACTGCTAATAAGTACTAAAACTATCTAAGGCAGCAAAAGACTTCAGACAAAGACCAGCTGTCCATAGGTTCTAACATGGAAGAACTGGCTCTTTAAGATTTTTCAAAAAGAAACACTAGTTCAGTATAGAATGTAGGAGCCCCTCTGACGTGTGTATATATAAAATACATGTCTGGAGATTGTAGAGTATATTGGTGCTGTCCTACAAAGATAGGAGTTGTCACAGAAGGCAAAGGAGAAATTTTCATGACTCAAGATTTCAAAGTGAATTTACTCATATTTTGCCTGTTTCTAGTATCGGAACTGAACAATGAAGACTGACAATGTCCTTTCTTAACTTGCTGCAACATCCAAAACATGGAGCATGCAGCCAATCTTTCATTTAATTACAAAATACACGATTGCTCAGTTGCACAGATATGTGAAGAACTGATGAGGTTGTTCCTTGAAACGATACCATTTTGTATCAAATAGCCAAAGGGAATTAGTGATGGAAGGGACATTTGTTGATTTTATTTTAAGATCCCTTACTTACAACAGTATAGAAAAGGACACAGCAGCTTTACTAAATGTGCCACTCTGCCACCTGTCACAGCTGGAAATGTCAGCTGTATTTTTATGGGCTCCAGCTGTCTTGCAAGTCACGAGAGACATTATAGTTACAGAAATTAAAGTGAATTCTTCCCTATTCTCTGGAAATTGTACAATATTCAAGAACAATCTCTCCCTTACTTGTACTAAGACTGATATTCCATAATTCTCACTTTTTCGAAAACTGGACTCTTTAATCTGGAACAGCACTGCCTCGCTTATGCTGTCAATCTTTCTGTTCACTGTTGTTCTGGGCTCATTTGCTGCAAAACTTGATAATTCTGCCCCCAAAGTGACCCTCCCTCTGTGCTCATGCCTGCTTCAGTCAGTTGCTGTGGTAGATACAGACCTGGTGAAGACAGGAAAACAGCTGACAGTAACACTGATGAAGCTAATTCCACGAGGAAAGTGCTTGCTTGATCACCAGGACCAGCCATTACCAGCATAGCACTCCCTTGGTTATGAAGGGCAGAAGGATCTGCTTAAAACCACACAGCGGCAGTACCCTTGGTTAAAATATTTGCTTATAATAAGGGCAGTTTGAGAAGAAAAAAATCTGAAAATATCAAAAATGAAATTTGACCTATTTTGATTGCTACCAACTTCAACCTTACACTACCTTGTCTATCTTTTGAAGACTATATTGGGTTTTCAGTGCTGATTCTTCAAATGTGGTTGAAGTTCAGTCTCATTCCTTGTACACCAGCTATGCTTTTGAAAGGAGGAAATATAAAGGATAATGTGAAAGCAAGACAAGTGACATGTAGATTTCTTCCAACATAAGTACAGAATAAGCCACAATGGAAAGATATAGCACTACACTGTCCCTTTAAATGGAGCGGTTCTTGATACATGACTCTCTGGGGTTATTTAATTACCTTCATTATTTTGAATAACTACGTTACTCAAATGTTAACAAGGGTGGTGAATGTTCTACTGACAATCTCAAATAAAGATGTTCTACTGAAATTCTCAAAAGAAGAATTATGAATGAATAACTATAAAAATGATGTAACTCTTGATTTTTCATATATCATGGAAATAAAATGCACAGATTACCTCTGAGTACTGAACATCTCTGAAGTTTGCATGGTTATTTACTGAGAAATTATTTTTCTGCTGACACATGATTGCATTGCTAGATCTAGTTCAAACTGAACTATTAAGTTTGCTGATGTCACAACAGTGGTTGGCCTTATCAACATGTGATGAGACGGCATACAGAAAAGAGGCAAAGTGCGTAGAATAATGGTGCAAGCACAAAAATTTGAGTCTCAACATTGAAAAAAAATTGAAAAGATAATTATGGACTTTAGAAAGGTGTAGACTGACCACTATACCCCTACCATCCATGTACCTATACAAACTTCTCTTAAAGTTGAAATCAAGCTCGCAAGGCACCACTTGTGCTGGCAGTTCATTCCACACTCTCACGACCACAAGTGAAGAAGTTTCCCCTCATGTTCCCCTTAAACTTCTCACATTTCACCTTATCTCATGACCTCTGGTTGTAGTCCCACCCAGCCTCAGTGGAAAAAGCCCGTATGCATTAACCCTATCTATACCCCATATAATTTTGTATACATCTGTCAAATCTCCTCTCAATCTTCTACGCTCTAAAGAATACAGTCCTAATCTATTCAATATTTCCTTATAACTCAGGTCCTCCAGACCCAGCAACATCCTTGTAAATTTTCTCTGTACTCTTTCAACCTTGTTCACATCTTTCCTATACAGTAGATGGGTGATCAAAACTGCACACAATACTCCAATTAGGCCTCGCCAACGTCTTATACAACTTCAACATAACATCCCATCTCCTGTACTCAGTACTTTGATTTATGAAGGCCAATGTGCCAAAAGCTTTCTTTATGACCCTCTCTACCTGTGACACCACTCTCAACAAATTATGGATCTGTATTCCCAGATCCCTTTGTTCTTCCATACTCCTCGGTACCCAACCGTTCACTGTGCAAGACCTACCTTGCACTTGTCTGCATTAATTTCCATCTGCCATTTTTCAGCCCATTTTTAACAGTTGATGCAGATCCCTCTGCAAGCCATGGTAGCCTTCTTCACTGTCCATTACACCCCCAATCTTGGTGTCATCTGCAAATTTACTGATCGAGTTAACCACATTATCATCCAGATCATTGAAATAGAACAGTCAATGTAACATAGAAATGCACTCAAAGCAGAATGAATTAATCAATCTGATGGCCTGCTGGAAGAAGCTGTCCTGGAGCCTGTTGGTCCTGGCCTTTATGCTGTGGTACCATTTCCCAGATGGTGGCAGCTGGAATAGATTGTGGTTGGGGTGACTCAGGTCCCCAAAGATCCTTCGGGCCCTTTTTTCACACCTGTCTTTGTAAATGTCCTGAATCATGGGAAGTTCACATCTACAGATGTGCTGGGCTGTCCGCACCACTCTCTGCAGAGTCCTGCGATAGAGTGAAGTACAGTTCCCATACTAGGCAGTAATGCAGCCAGTCAGGATGCTCTCAATTGTGCCCCTATAGAAACCTGTTAGAATTTGGGGGCCCATACCAAACCTCTTCAACCATCTAAGGTGAAAGAGGCGCTGTTGTGCCTTTTTCACCATACAGCTGGTGTGTACAGACCATGTGACGTCCTCAGTGATGTGGATGCCAAGGAACTTAAAGCTGTTTACCCTCTCAACCCCAGATCCATTGATGTCAATAGGGGTTAACTCATCTTCATTCCTCCTGTAATTCCACAACCAGCTCCTTTGTTTTTGCGACATTGAAGGAGAGGTTGTTTTCTCGACACCACTGTGTCAGAGAGATGACTTCTTCCCTGTAGGCCACCTCATTTTTGTTTGAGATTGGGCCAATCAATGTAGTGTTATTGGCAAATTTAATTAGCAAATTAGAGCTGTGGGTGGCAACACAGTCATGGGTATACAGGGAGTAAAGGAGGGGCTTAGGACACAGCCCGGAGGAGCTCCTGTATTGAGAGTCAGAGGGGTGAAGGTGAGAGAGCTCACTCTGACAACCTGCTGGCAATCTGACAGGATGTTCAGGATCCAGCTGCACAAGGCAGGGTCAAGGCCAAGGTCTCTGAGCTTCCGGTTGAGCCTGGATGGAATTATGGTGTTGAATGCTGAACTGTAGTCCAAGAACAGCATTCTCACATAAGCATCCCTCTTCCCCAGGTGTGTAAGGACAGTATGTAGAGCAGTGGCTATTGCGTCATCTGTCCAACGGTTGTGTCGGTAGGCGAACTGTAGAAATGTAGGAAAAATGTTTTCCAATAACTTTCCCACAAGTGATGTCAGACTTACTGGCCTATAATTTCCTGGTTTATGTTCTTTAAAACAGTGGAACAATATTGACTATCCTACAGTCCTTTGGTACCTTCCCTGTCACTAAGGATGATTTAAATATCTCTGCCAGGGCCTCAGCACTTGCCTCCCTTAGGGTAGCAAACACTACCTCCTCTGTAATCTATACAGGGCCCATGAAGTTGGTATTGTTTTATCTCTCTTCTATAGACTCTGTGGCCATCTCCTGAGTAAATACAGGTGCAAATAATTCATTTAAGATGTCACACTGTTTGGCTCCACACATGGATTACCATTCTGGTCTTCCAGCAGACCAGTTTTGTCCCATGCAATCATTTTGCTCTTAACATTTCTGTAGAATCACCTAGGATTCTCGTTCACCTTGTCTGCTAGAGAAACTTCATTCCTTCTTTCATAAGTGTTGTCTTGCATTTCTTATACTCCATGAGCACCTGATTTAGAAACATAGAAAACCTACAGCACAATACAGGCCCTTCGGCCCACAATGCTGTGCCGAACATGTAGTTACTTTAGAAATTATCTAGGGTTACCCATAGCTCTCTATTTTTCTAAGCTCCATGTACCTATCCAGGAGTCTCTTAAAAGACCCTATTGTATCCACATCCACCACTGTCGCTAGCAGCCTATTCCATGCACTCACCACTCTCTGCGTAAAAAATTACCCCTGATATCTCCTCTGTATCTACTTCCAAGCATCTTAAAACTGTGCCCTCTCGTGTTAGCCATTTCAGCCCTGGGAAAAAGCCTCTGACTATCCACACAATCAATGCCTCTCATCATCTTGTACACCTCTATCAGGTCACCTCTCATCCTCCGTCACTCCAAGGAGAAAAGGCCGAGTTCACTCCATCTGTTCTCATAAGGCATGCTCCCCAATCCTGGCAAAATCCTTGTAAATCTCCTCTGCACCCTTTCTATGGTTTCCACATCCTTCCTGCAGTGGGGTGACCAGACCAGTCCAGGTCTGACCAGGGTCCTATATAGCAGTAACATTACCTCTCGGCTCTTAAACTCAATCCCATGATTGATGAAGGACAATGCACCGTATGCCTTCTTAACCACAGAGTCAACCTGCGCAGTAGGTTCCTACTTGCCTATAGCTGCTATGCACCTGCTCTTTGCTCTTAGCGAAGGCCTCCATATCTCTTGAAAACCAAGGATCCCTACACTTGTTATCTTTACCTTTGATTCTGACAGGCACATACAAGCTTTGTACTCTTAAAATTTCACCTCCCACTTACTAAGTACACCTTTGCTAGAAAATAGCCTGTCCCAATCCACACTTGCCAGATCATTTCTAATACCACAAAATTGGCCTTTCTCCGATTTAGAATCTCAATCCGCAGACTAAACGTATCTTTTTTCATATTTACTTTGAAATTAATAGCATTGTGATCATTGGATTCAAAGTGTCCCACTACACTGTCACTGTCATGGTCCGGTCCATGAAGTCCGCATTCTGGTTCATGATCCGGTCCATGGACTCAGGACTCCGGGTCTTCCAGCTGTCCCTTGTTCAGTTGGGTTAATCATAGGCACCTGATTCTCATCTTGAGGCTTGGAATATAAGTAGCCTTGA
The DNA here is from genome assembly GCF_963921235.1 of Mobula hypostoma. NCBI lineage: Eukaryota > Metazoa > Chordata > Chondrichthyes > Myliobatiformes > Myliobatidae > Mobula > Mobula hypostoma. Next base: position 69,242,592 of record NC_086108.1, read on the forward strand.
GGTCGAGTGTGGGCTACTGGTTGGTCTTGTCAAGATCCCCTGGGAACAAACCGCCAGTGGACGGCTAGAGCGCCACTTGCTATTTTTAGGCCGCGTTGGAGAACCCTCGCTTCACGGAGCTGTCTTTGCGGTATGGATTGGACCGTTTCCTGGGCCAGCTTAGTGGCCGTCAGCCACTCCGAGCTAGGTAGGGATCCAGCTGTTTCCGTAGCCAGCCGAGGTTGCTGGCCGTAACTGCGACTCGGAGCAACCCCGATGCAGAGATGGAACGCCGTTCTTCGGTGTTTGTCTCTTCTTGTCCTCACCTCTGTGGGGTAAGTCAGGCTGTTCTGCTGTTGCCCTGCGGGAGATCAGTCTTGTCTTGTCCTTGCCTCTGTGGGGTAAGTCAGGCCATTCTGCTGTTGCCCTGCGGAGGATCTGTATTGTCTTGTCCTCGCCTCTGTGGGGTAAGTCAAGCCGTTCTGCCATTACCCTATGGTCGGATCTGTCCCCTCTTGTCCTTGCCTCCGTGGGGTAAGTCAGGCCGTTCTACCATTACCTGACAGATGGACCTGTCCCACCATGGTGTGGAGATAAAGTTGAGTCCCGGTTTGTCTAAGGATAAGTCTCGGCTCTATGTCTCTGTACTGTCCAGTCTCATGTTAGTGTCGTGTTAAAGATGAGTCCCGGCTCTATGTTGATGTACAGTTCCCAGTCTGTCTCCGAGCTCCAGCCTCCGCATTCCAAGACCTCAGCTTCCAGCCTTGAGCCTTGAGCCTCAAGCCTCAAGACCCCAGCCATGTCCAGTCCTGTAGCCATGTCATGTCCTTGCCTAGTTCTGGGGTCCGAACCCAAGGAAAGACCCAGGTTCTGGGTCCTTGTCCGGTCTCTGGCTCGGAGTCCAAGTCCAGGCTCCTGGTTGCAGGTTCCATGTCCTGGTTCCGCTATCCTAGTCAAGTTCTAGCCGGGGCCCTGTATCCTTGTCTCGTCCGGGGCCTGTGTCATGTCCAGTGTCCTTTCTCCCCTTGCTTCCTTGTCACGCCTAGTCCTGTTCCTAGAACTTCAGCGTCTGTGCCTCACATTTGGGTCTGCCACCAATGCCCTCCCCGTGTGACAGTCACTTGCCCTGACTCATTCCATAACAGCAGATCCACTGTCACACACTCTCTCATTGGGACTTCTACTTACTGATGAAGGAAACTTTCCTGAATGCATTTGACAAACTCCCATCTAGTTACTTTACTGTATAGGATTCCCAGTCAATATGTGGAAAGTTAAAATCACCTCATAACAACCTTATTTTTCTTGCAACAGTCTGCAATCTCCTAACAAATCTTTCCTCTAAATCCCTAGGACTGTTGCAAGGTCTGTAATATAGCTCCATTAACATGATCATACCTTTCTTATTTCTCAGTTCCACCCAGAACACCTCACGAGTCGAGTTTTTCAGTCTGTCCGGACAGAGCACTGGTGTGACATTTTCCCTGACAAGTAACGTCACCCCTTCTTCTTTAATTCTCCTCACTGTCATGTCCAAAACAATGGAACCCCGAAATATTGAGCTGCCATTCCTGCCCCTCCTGCAACCATGTCTCACTAATGGCTACAATGTCACAATTCCAGGTGTTGAGCCATGCCCTGAGATCACCCACCTTTCCTACAATACTTCTTGCATCAGTCTATGAGATATGACAGGTCAAGTACCTATTGAAATATTTCTTAAATGTGATTAGTGTTTCTATGTTGACCACCCTTTCACACACTAAATGCAGATCCCTACCAACCAAGTTCCTCTCTAATCATTGCACTTTAAATCTGTGACATTTAGTTATGCTTCAAAAATTAGGTCTGCTGTATAAAGGTTTTTCATGATTTTATATACAGATATTTGTTGTCAAGTAGTGGTAAACTTATTTTGAATGGAAAAAAGATTGACAATACCATTTTAGTATCTCGTTCACAATACATAAATATTATTGCAAAGTAGTAACATCTTGATATAAAATACAGTAGGTCCACTTAATCAAACCCTACACAGGAACAGACTGCACAAACTATTACTGGCTCCTTAACAAACAATAACCACTGGAAATACTCTGCACTAATCAGGTTAACCAAACCATTTGTAATTTATTTTGTGTACTGGCAGATGAGACGTTAACTGAATTTGTGAGCCTCCCAAAAAAAAGGTAAAAGGAGACGAAAAAAAACTGTTCCTAGTAATTTGATGACATAATGATTTTATCGGCATTATGCACTTGAATTTGAATATTTGATGCACAACTTCCAAGAATATGGCGATTCTACAGCAATTATGCAATTTGCAAAATGATGTGCAATTTTGGTTGCCCCACACCTTCTGAAGGGCAAAATTGCTTTGGAGAGGGACTTCACCAGCACATTGCCTGGGGGGGGGGGGAGCACTTAAATCACAAAGAGAGACTGGATGGACTGGCTTTGTTTGTCTTGAAGTGGAGGAGGCGGAGATGGGGCCTGATAAAGGTATAAAGAATTATGAGGGACATAGGTAGGAGAGAAGAATGAAAACTTTCCCAACAGAGGAGTTAAAAATCAAAATTAAATTTATTATTGCTGACTTAATGATGTGAAATGTGTTGTTTTGCGGCAGCAATACAGTGCAAGGGCATAAATTACTAAAGTAAATGAATAGTGGAGGAAAAGCTGAGGTAGTGTTCATGACGTCATCAGATCATACAGAAATCTGGTGGAATGGAGTAACTGTTTCTGAATTGATGAGCAGGGGTCTTCAGGATCGTGTCCAGGGAGAGAGGTGGTGCAGCATTTTTTAGTAATGGGGAAAGGGCATGTCCGGGATGGTGAAGATCCTTGCCGTGCTGCATTTTGAGTTGCTGCGTCTTTAAGAACCACTTGTGGTGTAGAGGCTTCTGCCTCAATAGAACTGGCTGCATCTACACTACTCTGCAGCCTCTTGAAATCCTATGCACTGGAGCTTCCATATCAGTGTGTGATGCCACTAGTCAGAATGCTCTCCGCCATGCGTTTATACAAATTGGTAAGACTTTGGCAACAAATCTTATCTCCTCAATATCTAATGAAGTAAAGATACAGGTGTGCCTTCATTTTGATTTGCATCAATGTTTTGGGCCCAAGAGTGATTCTCCAGGGTGTTGACACCCAGGAAGTTCCAACGCTGACCACTCAATGAGTACTGGTGTGTGTTCTCCTGACCTGCCCCTCCTGAAGTCTGCAATCAATTCCTCGGTCTTGGCAACATTGCGTGTGAGGTTGTTGTTGCAACACCACTTAACCAACCCACCTCACTCCTGTATACGTACTTGTCGCCATCTGAGATTCTACCTCACTCCTGTATACGTACTTGTCGCCATCTGAGATTCTACCTCACTCCTGTATACGTACTTGTCGTCATCTGAGATTCTACCTCACTCCTGTATACGTACTTGTCGCCATCTGAGATTCTACCTCACTCCTGTATACGTACTTGTCGCCATCTGAGATTCTACCTCACTCCTGTATAAGTACTTGTCGCCATCTGAGATTCTACCTCACTCCTGTATAAGTACTTGTCGCCATCTGAGATTCTACCTCACTCCTGTATATGTACTTGTCGCCATCTGAGATTCTACCTGTATCAGAGGTGTCTTTCACAAATTTACAAGAGTTTAGGGAGATTAGAGACATCAATTTATGATAAGGAATAAGAGGTTCAAAGGGAATCAAGTACCTGGGTGAATAGGATTAGTGGAGGTGGGGATTTGATGGATGGCACAAAATTGTGGATCAAAGAGTGATTTGAGCTGTGCGATTCTATGACAGTGTTACCATCAGTGAAGGAAGTGAACCCAAGTGCAGGACACCAACACGTAGGTAGTATTAACAGAAGATGTTTATTAACAGTTGCAGTGTATGATAAAGTGTATGGTCATCAACTTGGTGGAAGAAATAAATGGTCAGACTATTTAGATGGGGAGAGAATTCAAAACGCAGAGATGCAAAGGGACTTGGGAGTCCCTTGTGCAAGATACACTAAAGGTTAACCTCCAGGTTGAGTCAGCGGTGAGGAAGGTGAATGTAATGTTAGCGTTGCATTCATTTCTAGAAGTACAGAATACAAGATCAGGGACATGATGTTTCGGCTCTATAAGGCACTCATGAGACCACACAGAGTATTGTGTGCAGTTTTGGGCTCCTTGTTGTAGAAAGGACATACTGACATTGGAGAAAGTTCAGAGAAGATTCACAAGAATGATTACAGGAATTAAAGGGTTACTGTCTGAGGAACGTCTGGCAGCTCTTGAGCTGTATTTCCTGGAGTTCAGGAGAATGAGGGGGTATCCCATAGAAACATTCCAAATGTTAAAAGGCCTGAACAGATTAGACATGGCAAAGTTATTTCCCATGGTAGGGGAGTCCAGAACAAGAGGGCACGACTTCAGGGTTGAAGGACATCCATTTAAAGCAGGGAAATTACTTTAGTCAGAGGATGGTAAATCTGTGCAACTTGTTGCCGTAGACGGCTGTGGAGGCCAAGTCATTGGGTGTATTTAAGGCATCAAAGGGTACAGGGAGAAGGTGAGGGAGTGGGGATGACTGGAAGAATTGGATCAGCTGATGATTGAATGGCACAACAGACTCGATGGGCCGAATGGCCTGCTTCTGCTCCTATATCTTATGGTCTTATAGGTGCTCAGGAGGATAAAGTACAGTAAAGGCCAAGGAACCACTTTAGGGAGTTGGTGTAAGGACTGGACATCGTCACAGTGGCTCCCCACAATGTAGGGCATTGGAGGAAATGTCTCAGAGATGAAGAGCACGGCAGCGCCAACGTGTCCTCAAACTGGAGAGGGACTAGGTGTGACTGTATGCCAATCCACATCCAAATACTACTACTCCACAGCGACTGAAAAAAAAGGACAAAATATGTCGCTTCTTACACATTTCTGGTTACTCATTTTTCCCCTCACATAGATTCCTTAAGAGCGAGTTTTATTCCACACCTCAAAGTTTTGGGCTGTGATTTGTGAATTCCATAAGGACAAATTTCCATTTACCGAACACGGGGGTCTCCTCTACTTTCTGTCAGCTGATACCTTTACAGAGAATATTAATTGACATTCAAGGTACAGTATTCCTTCTGTAACTCTACGCACAGTGACTCCACTTTCTCGTTGTAACAACACCGCAGTTTGACCAGAAGAAGCTGCATTTCAGAATTAGAATCAAGTGTATTATCACTGTCTTTAAACCTGTTCTGCAGTGGCAGTACTGTACAAAGATAAATTTACTGTAACAAGGAACAGTTCAGGAATCGTTCACAAATCTGATGGCGGCGGGTAAGAATCGTTGAGTGTGGGTCTTTAGGTTCCTCTACCTCCAGCCCAACGGTAGTAACGGGATGGTGATGGATACCGCGTTCTTCGGGCACCGCTGCTTGAAGATATCCTCGATAGTGGAGAGGGCTGTGCCCGTGATAGGGCTAGCAGTGAACAGCTTTTCGTGATCTGTGTCAAACTGAAACGATGCATGCTTGCGTGAGGAGTTTCACGTTGCTGAACTCGCTTCCTCTTGTTTGCCTTTCGCCGGTTGTGCACTTCTCCATCACAACAGCTGGGAACGGGCATTTTTCCGCCCGCCCCGAGTGAGCACATCGGCCGGCGTCAGACCCCAGACGTCGCGAGACCGACACCCACATGTCACAAAAGGTTTACGTGCGGGAGGTTTGTGAAAGTTTCTCCGGGGGGTAGGGAACGAGTGAGGTCGCCTCTCTCCATGGCGATGAATTGTTTCGCTCAGTTTCCGGGGGGGTGAGGAACAAATGCTATCTGACCCTCAAAAATGATGCCCTAATGCTTCGCTTGTCCCTGTTGATCAAATGCTGTTAATCTTAAAGCAGTTGTTTCTTTGCATCTTCATCCTTGAGATTAGCCAGAACCTGGCGTCGGTGAAGAAAACCAATACAGACACCGGCATAGGTAGGAGGTCTCAGCAATTGTTAACTGTTGAACCGTTACTCATCGGCAGGTTCCGTTGTATTTCTAATTTATAATTTAAATAACGTTCCCATTCCTTGCCTTTAATTTCCGAGATACAGAACGTAGTATCTGCAGCAGTGCTGTTCAAATATCTTGCTATAGAAACTGGATTTAATTGTTTATTCAAAAGCATTCGTCCCAATCCCTTTCAATATGTTGATTCCTTACCATATGGGACATTACAGACATAAACTCATTTATTCCTTGTTGGGATTTTTATGGAATGCAAAGTAACATTGTATTGTGGCCAGAACAGTTTATTGCATTTATCAACTGCTAATACAAATGGAAATTTTGTCTCGGAGGTTGGAGATCCTGCCTTCGGCTTTGTGGTCTCAAAGCTCTACGAAATCCATCCCTCTCTTCATTTTTCTGCATTCACTCCACCTCATTGATCAACTTTTTGTTTGCCATTCTAACTTCTCCATTGCCTTGGTGGTAATTTGTGTCTGATTTTACTTTTTCAGATTTTCTTGAGGCATTTTGATGTTGCAGACACCCAGTTCATCCTCACTTGCCATGTATTTGTGTTTAAGTAGGAAGTCCATTGATAACTACAGATTGTCCAAGGCTTGGTAATGAGCCAAATTCCTTTAAAGTGGAAGGACCTCCCTTGATAGTACCAAAACCACTTTTAACTCAATAACTTACTACAATTTTTTCTGTATTAATTTAGTTCTTCACAGTTTAATTTCTTCATCTTCCTTTCGCTCATCATTGGTAGTTGTAATTTCTTGGGGACTTAGTATTTAGGAATAAAGATTATTTATAGAAATTAAAATATTCTATAACATTGTAATATAATTAGAATAGAGGTTCTGGTTAATAACTTTGTACAATCCTCACAGTGAAAGACTCTAAAATCCTGCAATTAATAAAAGATAATCAAGAAATAACAAAAAATGGCTGCATTTTTGGTAAATAAGCTTGTTTTATGTGACCTGCCCGTCAGAGGTGATACAAGTTGTCAGTCTGCCGTCTGTCTGAAAAATTTAATTTGCTGTTGGGTACTTATCCCACACATTGCCCTTGCCTTACGTAATAGGGTTGTGCACATCCCTTATAATCATCTTACCTGTCCCAGCAAAACACATTTTATCACTTGAGTTTTCAACTACTAATATCCTTTCGTCCTCGTTGACAATACATGATTAGTCTTCTGTCCATTCACTGTAACATCCCAGAAGGTAGTAATGTTTATAGCTGCTTAAAAAATACCCTGGTGTTGAGCTCAATCTATGATGGTACCAGGCAATGAAAGCCTTTGGTGATTTGAGGTAAGAGTTTTCAATATTGTAATCTCTTACATCTGAATTGGGACAAGACTTAGACTGGGATGCGATCTGGGATAATGCTGCCGGTGCTTTGAAAAACCCAAATCATCGGTATATACACTTGAAATCTTGTCAGAGCGTATTTAACACTGAGAATTGGACATCAAATCTAAAAGAATCTAAAGAAAGCAGGATCTCCCAGTGGTCACACATTTTAATTCCACGTCCCATTCCCATTCTGATATGTCTGTCCACGGCCTCCTCTACTGTCAAGATGAAGCCACACTCAGGTTGGAGGAACAACACCTTATATTCCGTCTGAGTAGCCTCCAACCTGATGGCATGAACATTGACTTTTCAAACTTCCGCTAATGCCCCACCTCCCCCTCGTACCCCATCCGTTATTTATTTATATACACACATTCTTTCTCTCTCTCTCCTTTTTCTCCCTCTGTCCCTCTGACTATACACTTTGACCATCCTCTGGGACCCCCCGCTTTTCTTTCTCCCTGGGCCTCCTGTCCCATGATCCTCTCATATCCCTTTTGCCTATCAACTATCCAGCTCTTGGCTCCATCCCTCCCCTTCCTGTCTTCTCCTATCATTTTGGATCTCCCCCTCCCCCTCCCACTTTCAAATCTCTTACTAGCTCTTCTTTCAGTTAGTCCTGACGAAGGGTCTCGGCCCGAAACGTCGACTCTTCCTAGAGATGCTGCCTGGCCTGCTGCATTCACCGGCAACTTTGATGTGTGTTGCTTGAATTTCCAGCATCTGCAGAATTCCTTGTGTAGACATCAAATGGGACTGGTTCCTGACTCACATTGCTCATTTTCCCCCCATGGCTCTTTTATACATGTTGTATGGGAATGTCCAGGGGTTTTTGGTTTGTGGGGGGAGGTTATCAGTACTCTTACAGAACTAACGGGGGTACAATTATCAATGGACCCCACTGTACATCTTCTAAATGATGACTCTCACCTTTCCCTTACGGAAAAAAGACGCAAAGTTTGGCTGGCAGGCCTGACTGCAGCTAAGAAGATTGTAGTCCAGCATTGGAAACTTCCCCGTGATATTTCAAATATTCACTGGCTTCGGAGCTTTTTGGACATTTCTTACCTGGAACTTTCATCAGCAAGAGTAAATGATGCACGACCAAACACAATCTTAATGTGGATAAACTTGATATCTAACTTAAAAGATCTTTTGTTAAAATAGGAATGCTTTGTCTGTGTATGCACTACTATTCAGTTGATTGGTGGAGGGAAAAGGGATGGGGGGAGAGAGGGGTGGAGGGGTGGAGAAGGGGTGGGCATGATGAAGAGGTAGAGGGGAGCTGGTGATGAAGGCGGGGGGATGGGTGGGTTCAACAGTCAAAATGTAATTGGCAACTGGTTGTATTGAATGTAATTTGTTGGTGTTGCAACAAAAAATTAGTAAAAAAAATTGTAATCTCTTTGTAACTGTGTTCTCATAGGTATGTCATGAATTAATTTAGCTCCCTGTCTGTGTATACTGTATAAATTATATACTGTATATGATTTTTTTCATTTATCTAAATCCATGCAAAATATACTACAATTTATGGAGTTCTGCTCACTAATGTATGGGTGTCAAATCTAATGAAATTTAAGATATTTTCAAATGTGTGAGCAGTACTCTAAATCAGTGCCTAAACCAGTTACAATATTATGTCCAAAGCATTTCACTATTAATAAATTTGATGAGATTTCTTAATATTCTGCCTAGTTTTGGTTGCCTTGTGTGTTTAGTAATACAAAAACTCTGGAAAAGGACATAGGAGGATGAAAATAATTATATTTAGCTTAAAATGCACTAGTTGGATTTAGTATTCAGAAAGAAATGATTAGAGGGGTTCAAAAGTATATAAACACGGCATTCATATTATATAGCATAGGGAAATGCAGATAAATTATCCAAGGAGGTAACAAGTGTGTCAAATTCTCCTTTTAAAAAGCTGTTAAGATGAGCCATTTGTAGTGATTACTTAGTGTGTGACTTAAAAAGAGAACTCGGCCTGTTTGGGCAAAGATCACAGCATAAAAAGGTATTTGGAATAGTAAGTAAGATAGTCATTGTGGTCTCTTTAATCACTGTAGAAATTCCCAGACTTAAAAGGGCTGTGGGGTTTTATTTCAGTAGTTGCAGGTGGACTGATATGAATAAAAACATCAAATCTAGAAGCAGGCGAATGCTATTTGGCGACTTGTGCTTGTTCCAGCATTCATTAAGATTATGGCTGATTTTTTTTGTATCTCAGAGCCTCTTTCTTGCACAAACCCCAGATTCCTTCACTTCCTTCATATATAAAAAGTCAATCCATCTATTCTGAAACGACTGAGTGTTTGATTTTCATAGCCTGCTGTGATAGAGAATGCCAATGATTCATGAATCTCTGGGTGAAAAAATGAGATTGAATGCTGTCCTATGGGATCAGAGTTTAGTCGTATTGAAAATCTGTTTGATGGAAGTGCTATGTATCATCATTGATAAGGACGGTAACGAAGTTGTACAATAGAATTTATTTAGCTCCCACCACCCGCTTACACGTCTAGATTGTGATCACTTATCATTTTCTAAATGGAGCACTTCCTAACCTGTAATCCCCACCTGAAGTCATATATACCAAAACGTGTTTCATCTTCTTGTTTTTACTGATTATGAGAGCCAGTAAATAGAATTAATTGGTAATTGTTTTGCCTTGAGTACTGGGGAAAAGGAAAGTGCAGCAATGAAAGAGATGGCTTTCATGCCAGCGGTATTGTTTGGGCACAACTCCCCTTCTTCCTTGGGACAGAAGTAATTGCTTTGCAAGTTCAGATTTGCAGTGGAGTGGGAAGTGGGATGCAACCACAAATGGGACAGAGATTCTCTAAGTTATTCAGAATGGCCATTACAATGGTGTATTTTATGAATTTCTGAATGTCTATTACTATTGTGTATTTTATCAATTCTCAGTGGACCCACTTTCTACAACCTGTACTAACACATTAGGGTACTCATGAGAGAGACCAACCCATGAAATAGTGGAAACTTTTGATAATTGGCTGAATCTTGCCACATATCTTAATAGTTGTTCAAATCTAAACTACTGTAAGTGATTAAATGATTAAACTGCTAAAATCACATCTGACCAGAATTACTTAATATCTTAATAACTAATCCCTTAGAGAACTTCATTCAAAGGAACGTGCTTTGATTGTAATGTGGGATTAAGAATTCTGCTGTTGAAATATTAAAATGTATTCCCACTTGTATTTTCTTTCCAGATTTGTTTGAAACTAGAAGTGCAGCCATGTTTAAAATTGTGTCTTTTGACACACCAACCGGTGTAGTACTTGCAATAACCTTTGCAAGCAAAGTGAAAAGTAATTACCAAATTGATTGGAAGGCTGTGCAGACAGAACACAGGGAACGGATACTAACAACAGATATTGAACAATGCAAGTAAGTTTCCTCTAGAGAGAGAGATTCTATAGAATATTTCTGTGTATTAGAACACTCCATTTCATCTCAGAAACATCTTGTGACAGCTACACCAGTGACTTTAATTGATAGAGTGAAAATAAAATTTAATTGCCAGTTTAAAAGCTGATAAATAAAATTGCCATCAATTACAATTAACCTGTTGAAATTGCTTTGCCTATTGATATGAATGGAAAAATATTGAAAATATGTTGCAAGTCTTGATGTGTAATGTTAATATTTAGTCTGGCCTTTGGTAATCTACTAATATTCATGCAGAACTTATAAGCATTGTCATAATTTATTTTCATAGAACAATGATATCTTTCCCATGGAAGAAAAGAATTTATCTGGAAATGGAGGAATAAATTTTGGAGTGGATAGATTTGTTGAGAAAACTAATGACAATTTATGATATTTTTAGGAATGTGAGTTTAGTTTTTCTTTTCACCAGTAGTAAATTTGGTCAGTTTTTTTTTACAATACATTAGAAATGCTAGTACTCAATGTGGTGGATGGAGTATCAATTTAAAAATGTGCTTCTTGCTTGGATAGCATTGAGGCTGATTTCATCCATGTACTTTTTAATGGGATCTGAATGTTTCTGAAAAGATCAGTTTGTATTCCTGTTTAGAAGTTAATATTCAACTTTGATCTCAAAAGTCCCACTGATGAAGGTTCTCTCACAGTGGCATTAGCTGAAAAAAACCAAGATTTGAATGAAGGAACAGCAATTCTATTTCTGTCAGGATGGTATATAAATTGGGAGGAGAATCTGCAAGTGATAATGTTATGTCACACTCTTGACCTGTGCTTTGAAGAGAGATGAAAGAAAAGAGAATTAGGTGGCCCTTACTGCAAAATACATAATTTCTGAACTGTTCCCAAACCAGATTGTTAACAAATTTGTCTGGTTAAATCTCGGATCAATCCAGGATGTAGAGTGGGGGAGATCTAAGAGAAGTGGGTATACTGTCTTGTTGCTGATAGTTAGAACATGGGGCCTCAGTGTCATGAATGTTATTTTCCAAAACAGTTCATGCCCAGATGTTGCTGAATTGCCTAATTATCTGAGAATTGCTGGCTCAAATTAAATGTTCTGCACTCATATGCAAAAATCCACATTTTGACCTTATGGTGGAGGGATTGTCATTTGAAGATCCAACTGAAATGGTTGCTCCTTTTGGCTGGATCTCATGAACTGTTGCTGTGGTGTCCAAGGCCTGAGTAAATTTTCTTCCAACAACTACTGCCTTCTCCATTTATGCTACATAGGAGAGGAGAAGATGGTGGCGCGACGCAGCTCGCAGCGGCCACTCCGGTGGTGATGTCTGTTATCTGTCAAGTAGGGTGCTGTGCACAATCCTGATTTGATGGAGACAGACGTGAGAGCACGGAGGAACATCTGGTGAAATTTTGAAATGCCTGCTTCACTGCTGATGCTACTGTGTGGTCCGAAATCTCCGGAGGGGAAGGCCCCAAGTCCTCGGCTTTGCTTGTTGCTTGGCGGCTGGGGCGGGGTCAAAGTGCTCGGCAGAGGATGGTGCTCAGTGTCGGAGGACTAGTCAGAGGCTCGAAGTTTTCAGACAGACTCCGAGTCCGCTGCAGTCAGGTGCTACATTGGCAAGTTTGCGGCGCTTGGAGGTTCATGGCAGGGAGAGTTTCTCCCTTCTACCATCTGCGTGAGATGATGAGGCTGTCGGGCCTTTGAGACATTTTTTACCGTGCCCATGGTCTGCTCTTTATCAAATTATGGTATTGCTTTGCACTGTTGTAACTATATGTTATAATTATGTGGTTTTGTCAGTTTTAGTCTTGGTTTGTCCTGTGTTTCTTGTGATATCATTCTGGAGGAACATCGTATCATTTTTAATGCATCCATTTTTAAATGACAATAAACGAGGACTGAGTGTCCTCATAATCTAGTAATCTAATCTAATATGACTCCAACCAGAAGAGCTTTGTCCCCCAAAATTTCCATAGATCTATATGTTTTTTCAGGGGTCTTTGAAGTATCACATGACCAAATAATACCTCAATGAAAATGGCAATCACATTCATCACTCTCAAATTCATTTCTTTTGTTCATAAGGCCTCAAGTTTTTAGGTTTTGATGGAATTCATACTGAGCATCTCTAAACAGCTTATTGATGTGGAAGCGAAGCTTGGAAGTCTTGTTAGTGACATGTTAATCTATGTGCTGATGATAGACAATATAGTTATTATGAGCAAATTAATCAGATTGGATTTGTCTTGCTCTATGTAGATGGAGCATACTTAGGCATATTACCATATCATTAGATGGATACTAATTTTGTAATTGAATTTGATGTGCTGCAGATTAGCTTTGCTGGAGGTGGGCCTTGGATAGAAACTGAGATAAATGATAGTACTTTTGGCTGTTTTGTCTGACAGAAAATGTTTCAACTCATCTTTGGATTCACATGACATGACAATATGAATTCTGCCAAAGGACCACATTGTAGCTTAGTGTTAGGAATCAATATGCATACATTTTTAAAATTTGACTCACTCAAGCTGCTAATACAACGTAGCAGTTGGTATCTGCTCTCTCAGAAACCTCTAAATCCTTCCCAACGTCAGGTATTCAACTGGTCAAGATTCTACATCCTAATGAATTATTTATAAAAGTTTGTCAGAACTTGTACTTTGTGTTCCCCACTACCATTTATAAAACCCTGGTGCTTATAAGCTGATTGTGGTCGCTCCTGTCATGGATAAATGCATCTGTGACAGGTTGGATGTTCTCTGCTTCTCTCACAACCTTTGGCCTAATTAGGTATCAGTATTCTTCACCTGGTTGGCTGATGGTGTGAGGATCCCCAAGCTGAGGTCATTGTATATATAATAAGCATAATTAATAGAAAAAAATGGAAATGTAGCAATTAGTGAGGAGGGTGTTCTTATGCTTCTAGAGTGTATAGGTGGGTGAAATTGGTAGACATGTAGCAAACTAATCCAGAGGAATTCAAAAATCAATCATTTTGACAAGAGAAGTGAGGAAGGTGACATACATTGTTACGGTGTTAATGGGTGGATAAACAAAAATTTGGGGTGCAAATTGCTCAAAGTTTTAAGAAGGTTGGTAAAGCTCTTGAAAATAAACAGAGGGGAATTTGTGATTTATAAATGGAATTGGAAGAACAAAGACAAAATTGTTATAAAACTTTATAAGTCACTAACTAGGGTGCAGTGCTTTGTCCAATTCAACACACAACTTTCAGAAGGAGATAATAATCTTTAAGGGAGCACTGACAATAGCAGATGAAGCAGTAAATTGGATTTGACATTGGCTCTGTAGGAAAGCCAGAGACTGGTAGAGCAGATGATTGCCTCTAACTGGAAGCCTGTAACTTGTGGTATGCCGCAGGGATCGGTGCTGGGTCTGTTTGCGGATGGCACCAAGATTAGGATGTAGTGGACAATGATGAAGTCTATCAAAGCTTGCAGTGGGATCTGGATGAGTTGGAAAACTGGGTGAAAGGTGAAATGTTTAAGGGGAACATGAGGGGAAACTTCTTCACTCTGAGAGTGTGAATTGAGCTACTAGTGGAGGTGGTGGATGCGGGTTTGACTTCAACACTTGGGAGAAGTTTTGATAAGTACATTGCTGGGGGTGGTAGGGAAGGCTATGATCCAGGTGCAGTTTGATGGGACTAGGCAGAATAATGATTTAGCATGGACAAGATGGGCTGAAGGGTGAAGGGCCAGATTATGAGCTGTAGTGCTCTATGACTCTATGTGAGGGACTTGGTCTGTGATGATAGCATTATTGGAGAAACAGTTTTTAATGTAGGGAAGCTAAGGGAGATGCAAACAAAGGGTTAAAAGTTGATTTGATCTGGAATTCACTAACTGTGATGTGGGTGATGATTTTGTTTGCGGTTGAAGGAAACTGGATTTATTCTTAAACTGGAAAGACCTGCTGGCTATTCATACCATCTTGTACAGATAATTACTGATCATTTGGAGTTCTCTAACATTTTCTGTTTTAATTTTGGTTTAAATCATCTATTTCTGGTTTCTTTCTAAGAAAAAGTGGTGAAAAAGTCTCATCTTAAACTAGACAGTCCCCTAGATAGAGCTATTAAATAACTGGTCCGTGAATGGACAGCAGTGACAGGTACAGGTAATGGAGCGGACAGTGGGTTTGTGTTCTGCCATTGGGAAACAATGGCCACAGACTCCGGTCTCACCCTCACCGAAATCCCCAACAGATAGCAAAAGCTGGTTCCATCTTGTCATAACATTTCCGTGGGATCTTTTCATGCTGCTGTGGATCGCTGCCATATCTCTCAATTTAATTTTTTCCATTGCATCAGAACAGTAACCCAGCCCACATAATTGTGGTTTCTTTGATTTCAGTAAAGAACAAATGACACATTGTGCACAGGGATTTGCCAGCATCATTGTCTTCCCATGTTTGTAGGCTGCTACTGACTATACTCATCTAACTGTAAAGGCTTCCCTTTAAACACCTCAATCTTTTCATGAGCAGAAAAGGTTTCCATTCCCTGTGTGAAGTTTATCGTGAACAGTGGGAGAAGTTTCTTCCGGTGAATGTCACCTTTCTGGGGAGCACACATGACTCTTCCATCAGGCAGGCAGACTTCCTGATAGTTTCAATGGCTGACACTTCAAGAAGGAATGGATCCAGGAGAAAAACAAGGCATCGCTCCACTTTCCAAGTGTATTAATACCAGTGTGTTCTCCAACCATAGCCAGGGAATGCAGTTGCAGCAAGAACAATGGGATCATTGTGGAAAACGTAGATTCCTGAAGAAGCAGTTTTGTCTGCATCATTTTGGAGAGCAGTACACTGCATAGAAACAGACGTGGAGATTTTGTCATGTGTTTCACAGCTTTGCCAATTGAAGACAGTACTCAAAACAGGAAGAGAGGAGCAAGGAGACCGAGATTCTGAGAGCCAAGCACAGAGAAAGAAGGAGGAAGTTCAACTCCAAACTTCAACTTCCAGCTGCTCACGTGAAGTGAGCGTAGACTACACAGGATGCGTAGAAGTCAACAAAATAAATTCCCAAATGTAAACATTGTAATTCATAACATTGAGATGCTACATCACGATGTAGCAGCCAACAGAGCCCAGATGCACATAAAATCTCTTAATAATACCCTCTTGAAAATAGGAGACTGGTTAACTAACAGGTAGCTGGAGTTGGCATAAATACTGTACGTCTTTTCCTTTACGCCAAGTGTAATTCATTAGTATTGTGTATATAATATCTGAGTAATCTGCATGTGTATATATATTGCTTAAGCATTCTTGTTCATTTCAATAATTCATTATGGGTTATATGTATAAATACGTGAATTGCGTACGCCATCATGCTACCTTGTGATACTTGTGCGCCTCACTTAAAATAAACCCGAAGTTAGACTCATTTCGGATTCCCATATCTTCTGTTTGAATTAGTGTAATGTTTTGAAGTTACAAAACATAACAGTGGAGTACCCCACAAGGATCATTGCTGAGTCTTCACCATTTAATGTCTATATCAATGACTTGGAGGAATCATTTAGTTGTTGACAGGTTCATTGAGGACGCAAAGAAGAGTGGGAAAGTCAGGTGTGAAAAAGTCACAATAGTTTGCAAAATCACATAGGTGGGTTAAATGCATGCGCAAAAATTTGGGCATTGATTTTGTAAAATGGAGAAGTGGAACTTTGTTTTAATGGTGAGGGGCTACTAAGTGTTGTAGGATCTCTGACTTCCTACCTATTACATGTAGGCAAGGTAAGTGAGTTGTAAAATAAATGGAGTGCATCAATCTTTATTGTGAAAAAATAGAGAAGAATAGCAGTAATGTCTTGATATAATTTTGATAACATACCTGAAGTACTGCATACAATTCTGGTCTCAACTGATTTGTAGGCAGTTCAGAGAATATTAACTAGGTTGCTTTCCAGGATGAAAGTTTGCATATGAGGAAAGGTTAGACCAAAACACATTAAATTTAGAATAGAAAGTTAATCCCATAGAATAAAGGTTCGAATTGGCTCTGAAGGACGGTGTGACTGTCTGCATTATTCAGAGCTTCATAACTGGAATAGAAAATAATGTGTTGAATGCTTAGACTCATAGGGTGATAAGTAAGGACCCTGTTATGTCAAGGCAGAGGGTACAGGGTTAGGGTAGAGGCATATTTGTAGGAAATGGAGGAATTATGGATGAGGACAGCATTGATCGTAGAGGAATGGAATCCCCATTTTCCTAAAAAAAAAGAGGTTATCTTATTTTTTATGCTCTGTCCGCCAGAGAGAGCAGGATCTCCCAGTGGCCACACAGTTTAATTCCACGACCCATTCCTATTCTGATATGTCTATCCATGGCCTCCTCTACTGTAAAGATGAAGCCACACTCAGGTTGGAGGAACAACACCTTATATTCGGTCTGGGTAGCCTCCAACCTGATGGCATGAACATTGACTTCTCTAGCTTCCGCTAATGTCCCACCTCCCCCTCGTACCCCATCCATTATTTATTTATATACACACATTCTTTCTCTCTCTCTCTCTCCTTTTTCCTCCCTCTGTCCCTCTGACTATACCCCTTGCCCATCCTCTGGGTTCCCCCCCCCACCATTGTCTTTCTCCCTGGTCCTCCTATCCCATGATCCTCTCATATCCCTTTTGCCAATCAACTTGCCAGCTCTTGGCTCCATCCCTCCCCCTCCTGTCTTCTCCTATCATTTCAGACTTCCCCCTCCCACTTTAAAATCTCTTACTATCTCTTCTTTCGGTTAGTCCTGACGAAGGGTCTCGGCCCGAAACGTCAACTGCACCTCTTCCTAGAGATGCTGCCTGGCCTGCTGCGTTCACCAGCAACTTTTTATGTGTGTTGCTTGAAATTCCAGCATCTGCAGATTTCCTCGTGTTTGAAGAGGTTATCTTGGATGTCCTGGAATGGAAAACCTCATCCTGCAAAAAAGATGCAGCAGAGATGAAGGAAGAAGAATCAGATCAAGTTTAATATCGCTGGTGTATGTCATAAAATTTGTTGTTACGCTCCAGCAGTGCATTGCAATACATAATAACAAAAACTATAAATTACAGTAAGAAGTATATATATTTTTAGAAGTTAAGTTAAATATGTAGTACAAAAAGAGAAAAGAAGTAGTGAGGTAATGTTTATCAGTTCAATATTCAGAAATCTAATGGCAGACAGGAAGAAGCTGTTCCTTAATTGGTGAGTGTGTGCACTTTCAGACTCCTGTACCTCCTCCATGATGGTAGAAATGAGAAGAGGGCATGTCCTGGGTGACGGAGGTCCTTAATGATGGCTGCTGCCTTTTTAAAGGTTCAAAGGTCAAATTTAATGTAAGAGAAATGTATACAATATACATCCTGAAATGCTTTTTCTTCACAAACATCCACAAAAACAGAGAAATGCCCTAAAGAATGAATGACAGTTAAACATGAGAACCCCAAAGTACCCCCCCCCAGCTCCCCCCTCCTCTGTGTAAGCAGCAGGAAGCAACAATCCCCCCTCCCCGGGGCAAAAAAATGCCCATCGATACCATCATCGAGCCCAAGAGTGTGCTGAACAATAGCAAAGACACGGACCAAAGTTACCCCAAAGGCTTTGCATTTCATCCGACATTTGAAAAACCACAGGTTCTCTCTCTCCCTGGCAAGGGAGAGAGAGGTGTCCCCCATTTTCACAACAAGCGGGAGACATAACAACAACCTGCTGGTTTATGATGTTAAAAGTCCGTTTCATCGCTTTTTTCGAGCTCTGTGTCCAAGGATCGCAAAGATCTCGGGTCTTCAGGCGACAGCAAAAGATTTTTCGGCCTCCCCGATGACACACAAGTCTCCTGCTGTGACACCGACCCTCGATCCGCCCGTCTCCAGAGCCCCGAGATCTTAGGCTTTCGAACACGAGACTGTCAGGCCAAACCCTTGGCATGTCGAATAATGGCCAGTCGTGGAACCCCGAGAACGGGTCCCATTCCCGCAAAGAACTGAAGCCTACGTGTAACTCCAGATCAGGGTCTTCAAAAGAACCCTGAAAGGGAACAATAAAGATATTAAAGGTGGAAATAAAGCTGTTTCTGAAGATGCAAGCAAAGGAGTGACCGTTAGGCGCCATGAGCCCTCCTAAACTCTGCCATCAGCTGATGCCTTTTTGAGACATTGCTCCTTGAAGGTGTCCAGGATGCTGGGAGTCCAGTGCCCGTGATGGAGATGGCAGAGTGCACAACTTTCTGCAGCTCATTTCAATCCTGTGCAGTACCCCACCCCTGTACCAGGTGGTGATGCAGCCTGCTAGAATGCTCTCTGCGGTACATCTATAAAGACTTGCGAGTGCCTTCGGAGACATACCAAATCTCCTCAAACTCCTGAAGAAATATAGCCTCTGCCATGCCTTCTTTGTAACTGCATTGCTATATTGGACCCAGAAGAGATCCTCAGAGACCCAGGAACTTGAAATTGCTCTCCATTTCTATTTCTGATCCCTCAGTAGGGACTGGTGGGTGTTCCCTCATCTTATGCTTTCTCAAGTGCACAATCAATCCTGTAGTCTTACTCATGTTCAGTGCAAGGTTGTGCTGCAATACCACTCAACCAGCTGACCTGTCTCGCTCCTGTACGCCTTCTCGTCACCATCTGAAATTCTGCCAACAATAGTTGTGTCGTCAGCAAATTTATAGATGGTATTTGAGCTGTGCTTAGCCGCACAGTCACAGGTGTAGAGAGAGCAGAGGAGTAGGCTAAGCACCCAGCCCTCATCCTTAAGGTGAACCAGTGTTGTTTATTAGAAAGATGGAGGTGTTATTTCCAATCCGCATGGACTGTGGTCTTCCAGTGAGGAAGTCGAGGATCTGTTTGCAGAGGGAGATACAGAGGCCCAGGTTTTGGAGCTTTTTGATCAGAACTGAGGGTATGATTGTGCGGTAGTCAATAAAGAGCAGCCTCACGTAAGTATTAGTATTGCCCAGGTGACCCAAGGCCGCATGAAGAGCCAATGAGATCTCATCCACTGTAGAGCTATTGTGGCATTTAGGAAAATTACAGTGGGTCCAGGTGCAACCGGGGCCTTTCACCTTGTGAGGGTTCACCCTCTTGAAAGACATTCTGACGCTGGCCTCCAAGACACAGATTACAGGGTCACCTGATGCTGCAGGTATCCTCATAGCTGAAGTTTTATTCTCCCTTTCAAAGTGTGCAGAAAAGGTGTTGAGCTCACCTGGGAGTGAAATGTCACTGCCATTCATGATGTCAGGTTTCACTTTGTGGGAAGTAATGGCCTGAAAACCCTGTCAGAGTTGACGTGCACGGATTCCACCTATAACCTCAATTGGAATTGTTCTTTTGCTCTTGAGGTAGCCCTCCACAAGTTGTACCTGGCCTTCTTGTATAGTCCTGGTTCACCAGACTTGAGTGCTACAGATCTAGCCCTCAGCAAACTACAAATCTCCTGGTTCATCCGCAGCTGTTGATTTGGGTATGTAAGGTTTTTATTGAAGGCACACACTCATCCTCACAGTTTTTAATGAAATCAGTGACAACTATGGCATACTCATTCAGACTTGAAGATGAATCCCTAAATATTGTCTAGTCCACTGACTCAAAGCAGTCCTGTAAGTGCTCCTCCCCCTCCCTTTTCTATCCTTTCTTGGTCCTCTCTACTGCTGCTGCAGTCTTCAGTCTTTGCCTATACTCTGGGAGTAGAAGTACAGCCAGGTGATCAGACTTTCCAAACAGTGGGCATGGGATGGCATGGTAAGCATTCTTGATGGGAGTGTAACAGTGGTCCAGTGTGTTGACTCCTCTGGTTCCACAAGTGACATTGTTGGTGATAATTAATTAGGGACTTTTTCAGGCTGGTCTGGTTAAAACCCTCCAAAGTTATAGGAAAGGCATCAGGATGTGTTGTTTCATGCCTGTTAATCACGTCGCTCAGTTCATTTAGAGCCTGAGGTGGAACGTACACCTCTACCAGGATGATGGCTGAAAACTCCCTCAGCGGATAAAAGTGGATGACACTCGATCACTAGATGTCCCAGGATGGGTGAGCAGGACTGGAGATGAACTGCCACATTTGTGCACCAAGAAGAGTTAATCATAAAGCATACTCCACTTTCTCTGTCCTTGAAACTTTGAACTGAGAGAATTGAATAGCATTCTTACACGTGACAAGGTAGGAAGAGGTATAGTCAAGGTAACTGCGGGAGTCAGAGTTTGTGAAAGGTGTCAATAGAAAATGGAAGCAAAGATCAAGAAAAGGGAGAGAGGTGTCGAGAGTTGAACTAGGTAAATTGGTGCACAGAGTAGAAGATGGAGGCAAAATGAGGGAATAACTTTTGGGAAAAGATGAGAAAACATACCTGTGTATCAGAAAATGAGAAACTACCAGTTATTAAGGAGCACAATGAAGGAAATCATAAGAAGTTGGGAATTAAGGAATACAGTAAAGTAAATCTTCAAAAGTAGCTTCTTGGTTCAACAGTGAAATTCTAAGGGTGCAGAATTCAACATGATTTTGCTCCTTCAGAATTTGCATAGGATCACATTTTCTCCGGTCTTCGTGTACAATGCACAGTTTTATTCTTCATACAAAACTGCATTGTAAAATTTTTTTAAAGATTAGAAAATTTTACTGCTACCTTAGAGGTTAGAAAAATTCTGAAAAAATGAACAAGTTGGAACTTGCTCCTTTTGTGAAAGGAGGTCCACAGGAATTCTTGAATGAGCAGATAGAATGTTCAAGGATAGTACATCATATATTTCAATTTTATAAGAATAGATCAGGACAACGATTGAGGCAAAACAGTTGAACGAACATCAAATTTATCTAAAACAAGAAGTAGAGAGTAAGGAAAGGAGGTTATTTAGAATGAATTAGTTATTTTGGGATTCATGACGATCGATTTTTGGATTCTCCCAGAAGAGAATACAAAAAACCAAAGATTATAAAAACAACATCATTACTCATCAGTTCCTTAAAGATGCCAAGAGAAATAACTCAAAATAATGATTAGAAAGTCTGGGTGGCCATTCCCACTGCATCATTTTACGCACATACCTGGAGGCCTTAAACTTTGCAGTTTTTTCATGTAGTTTTTGTAGTTTTTTTGGCTAGTCTATACTGATATTTCATTTTCTTGTTTAATTATACGGTCTGTTGTAGGTTAACGGTTTTCTTTATATATACCTGTTTTTTCTTTGTATTATATCATTTTTGCTTTAATCGGTGTACTTTTTACTCTTTTACTGTTTTATAACTTTAGCTGATCTTTTTATATATACACTTTTTTTTAGTGAGCATCTATCGGAAGTCATGGGGGTAGATCTAGTGCTTGCTTCTTTCTGGCTAGTCTATCTTAGATTTAGCTTTGAGGTTACAGGGTGGGGGGTGGGGGGGCTTCACTTTTTAGTTTTTCTTTCTTCTTGGGCTATTTATATTATTGAAGTATTTGTCGCGTCCTCTTTCTCGCTATCTCATGTTTATTCTGTTCCCTTTCTGGGTTTGTGGGTTGAACCTATTGTCAATCCTCCTTTATTTGAGGGTTGACTTTAGGGATTATGGAGTCTGCTATTAATTTTGTCTCTTGGAATACTAATGGTCTTAATCATCCAATTAAAAGGGAAAAAATCTTTAAAGGATTCCGGAGACTTAAAGCACATATACTATTTTTACAAGAGACCCATGTGCGGAGGGGGGACAGATTACGTTTTTTTAAGTTCTGGAAGGATCAACACTTTCATTCGAAGTCCAACGCCAAAATTCGAGGAGTTTCTATTTTTATAGATCCCTCAATCACTTTTGTGCAACACGATATTATTTCTGATCTGAATGGTAGATTTCTATTGGTTAGTGGTTTACTCTTTAATAAAGAGGTAGTTTTGGTTAATGTCTATGCTCCAAACTTGGACTGTCCAGAATTTTATAAATCATTATTTAATTTGTTCCCGAATTTGAATGAGTTTTCACTAATCTGGGGCAGAGATCTTAATACTTGTTTATCCCCATTATTGGACCGTTCGACTCTACCCAATAAATCCGCAACCTTGATTAATTCATTTCTCTCAGATTCAGGATCAATGGACATTTGGCAACTTTTGCATCCCCAGGAAAAAGACTTCTCTTTTTTTTCACATGTTCATCATTCCTATTCAAGAATTGATTTTTTTTTTATTGACTCTCATCTTATTTCTTCAGTGGTTAAATGTGAATATAACTCTGTAACCATTTCGGATCATGTTCCACTTAAGCTTTCTATTAAAATATTGGCCAATACACAAAATAATAGACAATGGCATTTTAATTCATTGTTGCTTCAGGACTTGTATTTTGTTAACTTTATGAATGAACAGATTGATCTCTTGTTTACAATTAACTGTACAAAGGATATATCCATAAACACCCTTTGGGATACTTTTAAAGCTTGTATCCGTGGCCAGATCATCTCGTACTCTGCTGCTTTGAGGAAAAGGTTGAAGGAGGAGGAGTTGGTTCTTGTGGACAAGATTAAGGAAATTGATAAGAAATATGCTACAGCTCCCTCTGAGAAGTTGTATAAACAAAGAACTGAACTTCAAATGGAACACAGTTTATTACTTTCATCCTCTATTGAAAATCAATTAATGAAAACAAGAAGCGAATTTTATATACATAGTGACAAAGTTGGTGAACTATTGGCTAATCGGTTGAAGACTATACTAAATTTCAAATTAATCAGATTTGTAATCAAAAAGATCAACTGACATTTGATCAAGCTGAGATTAATCAATCCTTTTTTGACTTTTATTCCTCTTTATATCAATCAGAGTCTCCACGAGATTCTAAACATATGTATGACTTTTTAGATAACCTAGACTTCCCTAAGATTTCACACGATATATGTTCTATGTTAGACACTTCCTTTACCACTGATGAGATTAAGAATGTTATTTTTTCTATGAACCTGGGGAAAGCTCCTGGTCCTGATGGGTTTACCGTGGAATTTTATAAATTTTTTGCATCCTCATTAATCCCTTGGCTATTCAGGGTTCTGGAGGCCTCATTAAAACTTGGTAAACTACCCGAATCCTTTTATAGAGCATCGATCTCTTTAATATTAAAGAAGGATTTTTATATATATTTCAGGCATTACTGATTTTTGTTCCAAAATCCTTTTTTGACAAAGTTGACTCTAAAATTTCTTCATTTATTTGGCACAATAAAAACCCCAGACTGGGTAGAATACATCTACAGAAAGCTAAGAGAGTTGGAGGCTTGGCATTACCTAATTTTAGATTCTATTATTGTGCAATTAATATTCAATACATGAAATTTTGGTTACTTGATCAAGATATACTATCCATTCCTAATTGGGTAGTATTGGAATTACAATCTGCTCAGGGTTACGCACTTGGCTCCATTTTAGGTTATTCTCTTCCTTTCGATTTGAAACGCCATAAACGGGTTTGTAACCCGATAGTTAAACATACCTTACGCATCTGGTTTCAATTCCGAAAATTTTTTGATCTTAATCAATTTGGGCTAACGATTCCTATTTTAGGCAACATATTCTTTCCCCCCTCTTCTACGAACCATGCCTTTCAAATTTGGAAGACCAATGGTATATCACGGTTTTTGGATTTATTTTTAGATGGCTCCCTTATGTCTTTTGAACAATTATCTGTCAGATAGAACTTACCAAGAATACATTTTTTTAGATATCTCCAAGTTAGAAATTTCCTAAGTACCATACTTTCTTCCTTTCCGGCGTTTCCCCCTACATATATTTTAGATATTATAATTAACCTTAACCCGTGTCAGAAAGGTGTAACAGCTATTATTTATAATACTATCATGAAACTTAGGATAGCTCCATTCGATAAGATTAGGTCCGATTGGGAAAAGGAATTGGGTTTTACTATTTTGGCGGATGACTGGGCGCATATTTTACAACTAGTCAATACTTCCTCTATCTGTTCCAAACATTCCCTAATTCAATTTAAAGTTGTTCATAGAGCACATATGTCTAAAGATAAATTAGCTCGTTTTTATTCTCATATTAACCCTCTTTGTGACATGTCATGGGGAGATAGCTTCCTTAACTCATATGTTTTGGCCCTGTCCTACTCTGGAAATTTTTTGGAAAGACATTTTTAATATTATCTCAAAGGTATTGAATACAGATATTTCTCCCCATCCTATTACTGCTATCTTTGGATTACCTAAAATTTCCACTAATCTTTCCCCTTCAGCCCATAGAATGATTGCATTTCTTACTTTAATGGCAGAAAGATGTATTTTACAACATTGGAAGAAGATTAACGCCCCAACTATGTTTTTTTGGTTTTCTCAAACGATACTATGTTTCAATCTGGAAAAAATCAGAAGTAATCTTTATGATACTTCAGTTAAATTTGAACAGACCTGGAGATCTTTTATTCAACATTTTCATTTAATGTAACTTTTTTTTTCTCTTTGACCATATTTACATTCCTTTCTTGGTTTTTAACTGTTATTAATGGAGGTTGGGTTTGAGGACCTGATTGTTTAAGTTGTTTAAGTCTACTTGGTACCTCTTAGCCCATTGCTTTGCTTTGTTTTTTTTAGATTAGTTGCACGGTGGGTTTTTTTTTGGGGTCTTTTTTGGGTTTTTTCTTCTCTTTATTGATATATATGGAAAATTAGTATACTATTATATTACCTCATTATTTTATAACTAAACTGCACTGCTTGTACATTTTTATGTATTAATATCTCTTGTAAATTTATATCGCAACAGTGTATTAGTTTCTATATGTTTTACCTTTTGTGTACTAATTCAATAAAAAGATTTAAAAAGAAAGAAAGAAAGTGGACATTACTACGGCAGGAAATGGTTAAGAGAAATAGCTTAGATCCCTTTAAACAAAAGTTATGTAAGGATTTCACAGAGATGAGAATTAAAAGACACTGAAAATTTGACACTTTGAATAAGTTGAATGAAACTGCATAAATTTTATGATAAGTAAGGGTACAAGCATAGACCAGTTGAAGAATATGACTCTTGTGAGGTGTGTGTGAGCTCTAGCCAGATCAGAATAAGTTCTTCACAGTCATAGACCTGAAACATTTTCCAGACCAGATGAAAGGTCTCAGCCCAAAACTTTGACTGTTCATTTCCTTCTTTAGAGGCTGCCTGATCCACTGAGTTCCTCTAGCCTTTTATGTGTGTTGATTCTGAAACATTGACTGCTTATCTTTGTTCAGAAGTTGCCTAATCTACTGTTTATTTCCAGTATTTTCTGTTTTTGTTTCAGATTTCCAGCATCTGCAGATTTTTATTTTCAAAGATTATATACTCTTAAAATATAGTTACAGAATTACATGTATTTTGCAAACACTGTCTGTAAAGGATTTTTTTTATTGCAGTTTAGTAATTGGAGATTGATAAGAACTCTGAAGAGGAACAACAGGAAACAGGGAAAATGTAATTATAATTAAGACATTTTTTTTTATTTATAGGGATAAACTATGGTGCAATGCACCAGGAACTCCATATAATTATGTTGAAGTAACTCTACAAAACCTTGGTGAAAATAAAAAAATTATTAAAATGGTTAATATTGAGCCACTTAAGTATCGAGGATATGATCCTTCAGGTAAGGTGATAACAAAATTTATTTTCAGCTATTCTAAGTGGTATTTTAAAAGACTTTATGTGCATATAAACTCATTTTTAAATTGATATTTAACTTAAGCATGCATATTTTAAAATTCCTTTTGTTTCTCAAATTGAGATGAGCAATTTAAGAAAATGTCTCAGTTTCTAATGGATGTAAACGGGTGTTGTAGGGAGAAATGCAAAATACTGTTTTGGTCAAGGGTCCTATGTTACTGGCGTGCAGGTCTGGAAGCATTGTCCCTGTCAAGCTTTGGAGTGGTGGTTGGGGTCCTGGCGGAGAATCTTCACTTAGAGTTGAGATTAGAAATAAATTATTGTGGGAATGTTGGTGCATGGGCAAAAATTAGATCTTCATAGATTAGGAAGGAAGGATACTTTCCATGATGATTGATGGTGGGGTGTCAGTTCACCAAGAGAAATCAGGCTTTCAGTGAGGAGCAGTGATCATGTTGAGATTGATGTGCTCATTTGGAACCTCTACTTAAAGAGGGAGAGGAGGAAGAAAGGTTGGCTCAAGTTCCTATAGAATGCAGTATTCAACTCAGGGAACTTAGTAAAAGTGAATTTTCAAAAAAGTAGATGCTGGAAATCTAAAAAAAAACAAAATTGTCTGGGAATGTTCGGCAAGTCAAGTTCAAGATGATAATCAGAATCAGGTTTATTATCACCGGCATGTGATGTGAAATTTATTATCTTAGCAGCAGCAGTTAATGCAATACATAATCTAGCAGAGAGAAAAAAATAAATAATAATAATAATAAACAAGTAAATATATATTATGTACAGTATATTGAATAGATCAAAATATGTGCAAAAACAGAAATACTGTATATTTTTTTTAAAAAGTGAGGTACTGTCCAAAGATTCAATGTCCATTTAGGAATCCGATGGCAGAGGGGAAGAAGCTGTTCCTGAAACTCTGAGTGTGTGCCTTCAGGCTTCGGTACCTCCTACCTGATGGTAACAATGAGAAAAGGGCATGTGTTCAAGCTAGAAAGAATGGTTATGCTTTTGAACAGAGCCAAATCAGCTTTCCAAAGTATAAAGCCCTACAGATTTATCTTACAAAAGGCATTCTATTCTCACCACTTTGCATCAGTGGATAAAAGCAACAGTTATGTGTATTTATAAAGCATCCATTAAAGTGGTAAAAGTGTTCCATGACATTTCTCATTACATATTATTAATTACATATTACATACTAATTACATCTTATGACAGGTGACCAACAAAGGTTTTAAAATGTAACGTAAAGAATGAAAAACACCTGAGAGACAAGCATAAGATGGAAATGCAGGTCTTAGTGTTAAACAACTGAAGTGTGGCTGGATGCTGTCACACAATTAAAAGCTTGATTGCATAAAAGGTCAGACTTGGTGAATCAAAGATCTTGGAGGTGTGTGAATGCTAACTAGAGGGAGTGAGGTCAAGGGAAGGGTAGAAGATAGCAAACATACAACAGGGTTTGCTGAAATTGGAGTGAGGTGGAAAAAGAGAGAGGACAACTTATACGATGTAAAATCGAACAAGAGAGAAGATTCTCTGAGAGGGCACTTTAGCTAAATTTCTCTCATGGTGTCTGTTTTCCTGCACTCTTCAATTGTCGGTATATGTTGCCTTTACTAAAAAATATGTGTATATGTGTGTATGTATGTGTATATGTACATTTAGTATATGAAAATAGTAAGTTAGGTTTCAGGATCAGGCTAAATGCAGAGCAGGCCAAAGGAGAAGGTATTGAAACTCCTTTTATAAAATAGATTTTTAAGGAAAAATTAGGGAAAGGAATTCCTTAAGTTTGGGATGGTAACTAAAGGCCAGTTATGGAGTGACAGGATTAGGGAATATACAAAATGAGAGATGTACAGTTGATGACTTGGACTGAGGATATTCCAGGGATAGAGAAGATGGAGATCATGTCTATTTAAAAAGGCTGAAATTTTAGACTTGAGGAATTGGAATACATTGCCATACCCCCACCATGCAGGCTATGGTCTCTTCTCACTGCTTCGATCAGGGGGGAGGTACAAAAGCCTTAGGTCCCACACCACCAAGTACAGAAATAGTTATTACCTGCCAACAACCAGCCTCCTGAAACTTTGCTCACCTCAGCGCTGAACTGATTCCACAACCTATGGACTCACTTTCAAGGATACCACAACATGTGTTTTCAGTATTATCTATTATTATTTTTGTATTTATACATCTTGTCTCCTTTTGGACATTGATTGTTTACCAATTTTTATTTGTCTGTTGTTTTTCATTAATTCTATTTTATTTCATTGTTATATTGTGAATTCCTACAATAGAATGAATCCCTGGGTAGTAAATGGTGATATATATATATATATATATATACACTTTGATCTTCGAATACTGGCAAAGGACAGACAGCCAACACTGCAATAATGAAATCTGAAACTGAGAGACAGTTTCTGCCTCAGATGAGCCAAGGTGGACAGTTGGTGTGATAGAAATAGGTCATTATGCGCTGGAAAGGAATATAGGTTCAGAATGTGGTTTGAATGAAATTGGATATTGAATTTCAGGACTGTTTTGATTCATCAGGGGGAGAATAAGGATATGAAAGATGGAAGTCAGATCATGGTTCAGCAGGTGAACCATTAATGAAGTATGACAATGAACATTGAAACAAAGAAGTAGTTATTAAGATTTGGGAAATTTCATAGAGGGTGCATAGGAAAGCAAGCTGCTTTAGAGGGTTTGCAGGTGGGTGATCTAACAAACTAATTTTTCATGGTTTGAACTTCGACTGAAATAACAAGAGGAGCTGGATTATGTCAGATGGAATAGTCAAGGAGTTAGCTGTGACTTTGGGAGAACAGAGTATGTGGAAGTGGAGGAGAATTTAGTCAACACAGCCAATTCAATAAAAAGAGAAGAGGCAAGATGAGTTGAAATGATGCTGCTGGAAACTGTCACCAGTGAAGAAAAAGATTAATGACCTCACTACTGACGCAAGTCAATGACCAAAGTATTAAATTCCAACTACCAACAACTGCATAGCTAAACACAAGAACCTGCTGCTACCACAACACTCTGTCACAAATCCCACGGCTTACACACCCAGCTATTCGCATTGCAGGCATATCGTACAGTTACATGTCTTCCAAAACGCTCATCCTTTGATAACAAACTATCACCAACTATATCAATAGAGTAAATTAGTTCTGCCCAAACATATTATAACTTTCCTTGTCCGTAGAGTGGTATTTTATTACCGTATTCAAAATCATTTGAGTTTCTTCCAGAATCTCGTGAATTTTGGAAGACGGTCAACAATGTTTTAACTGGTACAGCGGCAAGCTCTTCATAACTGTAGATGACTCCAGCAAAGCCAGCTAGTTTGTTAGGTTTTCTCCCTTTAATTTCTCCAGTACCATCTTATAAATGTTACTTTAATTACTCAACATCATTTTAACTTTTGTTTCCCTTATCCCTACAACATTTAGTTTATTGTACTCAAGGCAAGAAGAAAATGTGGTTAATGCCTCAGCCAATTCTTTCATTCCTTATTATTTCTCATGCCTTTGCTCCTAAAGGATTATGCATTTACTTATTCTCCTTTATGCATGGTTCTAGAACACCTACAGTATTTTTCTCTACTTCTGTCCTGTATTCTATATAATCTTTGTCCTTTTTAATCAATTTTGATCATTCTTTGCTATCTTCAAGAAACACTCAAGTCCTCACATTTGATACTGTTACACAAATGTGGTACCGTGAAAATCCAATAATCAGGCACCCTACAGTTTGTGGTGGTGTTGCACTGCCATATTTTCCAGACTATTGGATGGCATTGATTTCTCCCCCCAGCCACCCAGTCCACTTTCAATTTACCACGTACGCCTTGTTCATCCATTTGTGCGTGTCAGTCTGGGCCTTCGTAATTTGTTCTGCTGCCTGATACACCATTTCTGTCCCTAAATAATAATATTCAAGGTAATATCTATTACTGGTCTGCTTGATTAACCAAGACTGTATGCAGTTCAAATGTCTTCTTGCTAGCCTGCTCTTGTTGGCAACATTGCAAATCTATTTTTCTCTATTAACACAAACATTAACTTTTATTGTTAGGTGCAGACAATAATTGCTCCCACATAGTTTTTAGTTTTCAAAGAAATATACATTTATTGAGAATTATGAAATATTTATTTTAGTGTTTGCTGTTGAATATGTGCAGATAAACATTTCCAATACTTTGTCAATTCCCTCTAGCATCTGCTGAAGTAATTGGCTTTATTTAAGTTCAGAGTTCCAGTGTCAGATAGGCCTGCGCCATTTTCAAACTATGAATACAAACTTGTATTTATCATATGATGCTCATTTTTCTTTCCTAGAGGTTGCTTGCAAATTAACTCTCATTACACAAATTAAGGTCCAAAGAAACCTGTCCTCACATTAGAAAAAAACATAGAAACATAGAAAACCTATAGCACAATACAGGCTCTTCAGCCCACAAAGCTGTGCTGAACATGTCCTTACCTTAGAAATTACCTGGGGTTACCCATTGCCCTCTATTTTTCTAAGCTCCATGTACCTATCCAGGAATCTCTTAAAAGACCCTATCATATCTGCCTCCACCACCGTCACCTGCAGCCCATTCCACGCACACACCACTTTCTGCTTAAAAAGATCTTGCCCCTGACATCTCCTCTGTACCTACTTCCAAGCACCTTAAAATTGTGCCCTCTCATGATAGCCATTTCAGCCCTGGGAAAAAGCCTCTGACTATCCACACGATCAATGCCTCTCATTATCTTATACACTCCTATCAGGTCACCTCTCATCCTCCGTCGCTGCAGGGAGAAGAGGCTGAGTTCACTCAACCTATTCTCATAAGGCATGCTCCCCAATCCAGGCAACATCCTTTTAATTCTCCTCTGCACCATTTCTATGGTTTCCACATCCTTCCTGTAGTGAGGTGACCAGAACTGAGCACAGTACTCCAGGTGGGGTCTGACCAGGGTCCTATATAGCTGCAACATTAACTCTCATCTCCTAAACTCAATCCCACGGTTGATGAAGGCCAATGCACCGTATGCCTTCTTTACCACAGAGTCAACCTGCACAGCAGATTTGAGTGTCATATGGACTCTGACCACAAGATCTCTCTGATCCTCCACACTGCCAAGAGTCTTACCATTAAAATTATATTCTGCCATCATAGTTGACCTACCAAAATGAACCACCTGACCCTTATCTGGGTTGAACTCCATCTACCACTTCTCAGCCCAGTTTTGCATCCTATCAATGTCCCGCTGTAACCTCAGACAACCCTCCACACTATCCACAACATCCCCAACCTTTGTGTCATTGGCAAATTTACTAACCCATCCCTCCACTTCTTCATCCAGGTCATTTATAAAAATCATATAGGCATCCCAGAACAGATCCCTGAGGCACACCACTGGTCACGGACCTCCATGCAGAATATGACCCGTCCACAACCACACTTTGTCTTCTGTGGGCAAACTAGTTCTGGATCCACAAAGCAATGTCCCCTTGGATCCCAAGCCTCCTTACCTTCTCAATAAGCCTTGCATTGGGTACCTTATCAAATGCCTTGCTGAAATCCATATGTACTACATCTACTGCTCTATCTTCATCAATGTGTTTAGTCACATCCTCAAAAAATTCAATCACATTGGTTATATAGAATTTTGCTCCAGAAAATGCCCTGGATAATTGTTGTGAACTCAGCATGATCACTACTTCTGCCAGTTTGATTTACAGTTATGGAGTTGCAAAGCGTAGAAATGCTGTAAAACTCTATAACTGAGGCCGATCGTGTCTAGGTCGACCATCATATCCATGGTTGAATACTGATGTTCTCGATCTGAGGTTCTTCAGAAGTCAAGAGTGAGGCATAAGACTTGTTGCTTACGTCCATTTTTATTCAATGCTAAAAGAACAAAGGAATGTGGAAAGTGGGATAATGAGGATCATGAGTCTAGCAACGAGACAAAGACAAAAGAGACAAAGAGACCAATCCAAACTGGTTTGGTCCTCTTATGCCAGATTGTTGATAACAGTAAATTCCATTTCCAATTCCATTGCTTAATTAACCAATAAGATAGCCTTTTTTCAAGTAATGTGAATGCCACCACTGAACATAAATTGTCTCCAGAAAGAGGCAACTGCAAACATTAAAAACACACTGAACGATCACTGAACAATTTTATAATTACATAAAAATACAAACAAGCATAAGAAAGTTCAATTACAAGGGAAATAAGTTATACAATCCAATCCAACACTGTCTATACTAATTCCACTTGCTTGCATTAATTCCATATCATTCTATCCCCCACACAATCCAGTAATCTCAAGGTGCCTATTCAATGTTACATTAGCAGCTTAGACCAATCATAACACACAACTTTTCTGTTTAATAGCAATTTCAGCACTTGATATAAAATGAGTTTGAAGAAGCCTTGTATATGATCACTAAATCCATGAAGGATCTCTGTATCTTGGTACATTTACTTGTTTAAATTATATTAATTACCTTGGAGCTGTCGAAACTAATGGGTTTTGAATGACCTGTTCTCCTGAATGATAAGAAAATGCTAGTGTAGAGCCTTTGAAGATACCTGTCAGTGTTTTTATTGTTTCAAAGATATATTTAATGTCAGGTAAATGTATACAATATACATCCTGAAACTCTTTTTCTTCACAGCCATCCATGGAAACAGGAGTGCCCCAAAGAATGAATGATAATTAAATGTTAGTACCCCAAAGCCCCCCCCCAGTTCCCTCCCACCCACACGTAAGCAGCAGCAAAGCAACAATCCTCCCTCCCCCACCAGCAATAGAAGCATCAGCGCCCCCCCCACCAAGCACTCAAGCGGCAGCAAAGCGTCAATAAAGACACAGACTTGCAGTACCCCAAAGACTACTCGTTCACTGGTAATTCAACATACCACAGGCTCTGTCTCCCTAATAAGGGAAAAAGAGGTATAACCGTTTCACAGCGAGTGGGGAGACATAACAAACAACTCGCTGATTTACAATGTTAAAAAAACAATTGCGTCACTTCTTCCGAGCTCTGTGCCCAAAGAAATTGGGTTTCTGGGCACACAGCCAGCAGCCAACTTGCTGCTTTTGATCTTCCACCTCCCACGACACACCAATTTCCTGCGGAGGCACCAATCTCGAATCCGCCCGCCTACAGAGCCACGAAATCCCCAAACCCTGAAGGCGCGCTAGTCTTCTAGGCCACATCCTTGGTATATTGAATAGTGGCCAGGCGTGAGACCCCAAGAGTGGATCCTATTCCCGCAAAGAACCAAAGTCAGCATGTAACTCCAGGCCAGGGTCTTCAAAAGAACCCTGAAAGGGAAAAATAGAGATATTAAAGATAGAATTAGAGCTGTTTCCAAAGATGCAAGCAAAGAAGTTGCTGTTAGGCGCCATTGTCTCCTAAGCTCCACCACCTTATATTAAATAATATTGTTATTATTTATTCATTCAAGTAACATTATTAACCATACATAGCTGCCTGCTGAGATTGGGAAAATATTAGACCTCACCAATATGGTTGATTCTTGAGCCACACTGAGGCAAGAACAGCAGATAGTTTTTCACCTGAAGGATATTAGCAAGACGGGTTGGCTGTTTTAAACAGTTGGCAGCGTGATTCAATGGCAGTTTTCACTAGTTGGCCTGAGCCCGAAATCAGTAAATTTTCCACCAGGCCATGTAAGATGTAAAGAAAACTAGGTCAGAAAAGATGTGGAATCAGAATCAGCTTTAATATTACTGGCATATGTTGTAAAATTTGTTGTTTTGCAACAAGTGTATAGATTGGGTTTGAATTGAAAATGAATGGAGTTTGACTTCAAGTTCCAGAAGACATGTTGATGGGGGCTTATCATGGAAACATGCCTGAGATGTTTTGTCAGAAAAAAGCTTTGTTTTCGGTTAAAAGTAACAGTTTTTTTAAAATGCCTCTGACATTCATAAATATTTTTTAATAAAGCATTAAAATTGATGTGAATTATTGGATCATCTGAAAAAATAGTTAATTAAAAATCAAAACATATAAAATAACTACTTCATCTACTGCACAGAGTCTTGCCATCTTCAGAAGTTTCTGATGACTCTGCCATTGTTGGATGCGTCAGCAAGGGAGATGAGACTAAGTACAGGGCTATGGTAGGAAACTTTGTCACATGGTGTGAGCAGAATTATCTGCAGCTTAATGTGAAAACGACTAAGGAGCTGGTGGTGGACCTGAGGAGGGCTAAGGCACCGGTGACCCCTGTTTCCATCCAGGGGGTCAGTGTGGACATGGTGGAGGATTACAAATACCTGGGGATACAAATTGACAATAAACTGGACTGGTCAAAGAACACTGAGGCTGTCTACAAGAAGGGTCAGAGCTGTCTCTATTTCCTGAGGAGACTGAGGTCCTTTAACATCTGTCAGACGATGCTGAGGATGTTCTACGAGTCTGTGGTGGCCAATGCGATCATGTTTGCTGTTGTGTGCTGGGGCAGCAGGCTGAGGGTAGCAGACACCAACAGAATGAACAAACTCATTCGTAAGGCCAGTGAAGCTGTGGGGTTGGAACTGGACTCTCTCACAGTGGTGTCTGAAAAGAAGATGCTGTCCAAATGCATGCCATCTTGGACAATGTCTCCCATCCACTACATAATGTACTGGTTGGGCACAGGAGTACATTCAGCCAGAGACTCATTCTACCGAGATGCAACACAGAGCGTCATAGGAAGTCATTCCTGCCTGTGGCCATCAAACTTTACAACCCCTCCCTTGGAGGGTCAGACACCCTGAGCCAATAGGCTGGTCCTGGACTTATTTCCTGGCATAATTTACATACTATTATTTAATTATTTATGGTTTTATATTGCTATATTTATACTCTATTGTTGGTTGATGCAACTGTAACGAAACCCAATTTCCCTCGGGATCAATAAAGTATGACTATGACTATAACATTCCAAACATTGAAGTAAAATAAGTTTAAAAAAAATAATCTACAGAATGTGGAAGACAATAATTCCTCATTGAAATGAATGGTGTCTTAGGTACCATCTGAAACATTACTGGACACTTTCAAGGACTCTTCATCTCATATTCTCAACATTAGACACTTATTTATTTATTTATTTATTGTTGTTATTTTGTTTTTTTCTTTTTGTATTTGCACAGTTTGTTGCCTTGCACATTGGTCAATTGTCTATCTTGTGTATGTTTATCATACATTTTATTCTGTTTCTTTGTATTTACTGTGAATACCTGCAAGAAAATGAATCCCAGGGTAGTATATGTGTCATTTATGTACTTCAATAATAAATTTATTTTAATAAGAGTTGGTTGACCATTTTTTCAGCACAATTCTTGGGGAATCCCAGCAAGATCAGGTTCTGTTACTGTACTTATTTCTATGGATAAATTCCAGCAAATCCTTGGGAACATTAGGCCATGACCAGCAAGAGTTGAACTAGTCATGTGATGAAACAGGCTATATATTTATATATATTCTGTAAGGTGCTAAAATGTTATGTGATTTTGATTTTACAGAAGGAGATCATTTAAAGTTCAAAGTAAATTTATTATCAAAGTACATAGAAGTCACCATATACAACCCTGAGATTCATTTTCTTATGGGCATAGTCAAAAAATCCAATAACCATAATAGAATCAATGAAAGACCACACCAACAAGGCAGAAAAACAGTGTGCAAAAGATTACAAACTGTGCAAGCACAAAAAGAAAGAAGAAAAGAAAATTATAATAAATAACTCAGTAATAAATATCGAGAACCTGCGATGAACAGTCCTTGACAGTCCATAGGTTGTGGGAACAGTTCAGTGAGGGGGCACGTGAAGGTGAGTGAGGTTATCCCCTCTGGTTCGAGAGCCTTATCATTGAGGGGTAAAAACTGTGAACCTGATGATGTGAGTTCTGAGGCTTCTGTACCACCTTCCTGATCACAGCAGCAAGAAGAGAGCATGACCTGCGTGGTGGGGTTCCCTGAAGATGGATGCTGTGACAATACTCCATGTAAATGTGCTGAACGGTGGGGAGACTTTATCTGTGATGGACTGGGCCATATCCACTACTTATTGTAGGATTTTCTGTTGGAGGGCATCAGTGTTTCCATACCTTGCCATAATGCAACCAGCCAATATCCTCTCCACCACACATTTATAGAAGTTTGTCAAAGTTTTTGATGCCATGCTGAAACTTTGCAGACTCCTAAGTGTGTTTCTGTGCTTTCTTTATAATTACACTTGCTGCATGTACTGTGCCCAGGACAGGTCCTCTGAAATGACAACACCGAGGAATTTAAAGTTGCTAACCCTCTCCACCCCGATCCTCCAATGAGAATTGGCTCATTGACCTCTGGTTTCCTTCTCCATAAGCCAACAATCAACTCTTTGGTGATGCTGACACTGAGTGAGAGGTTGTTGTTGTGGCACCACTCAGCTAGATTTCCAATCTCCCTCCTGTATGCTGATTCATCCCCATCTTCAATTCAGCCTAAGTTAGTGGTGACGTCAGCAGCTTACATATGGCATTGGAGCTGTGCTTAGCCACACACTCATAAGTGTAAACTGATGAGAGTGGGGGATGAAGCACACAGTCTTGTGGAGCTGTGCTGATGGAGATTGTGGAGGAGATGTTGTTGCTGATCTGACCTGACTGGGGTCTGCAAGTGAGGAAATCGAAGATCTAGTTTCACAAGAAGGTACTGAGCCCAAGGTCCTGAAGCTTAATGAGTAGCTTTGAAGGGACAATAGTATTCAATGCCAAGCTGTAGTCTATAAAGAGCATCATGATGTTTTAATTTTAAATCATGAAGTAGATGTTGTATGTTACAGAATCATTGGAAGTGACTTATCTGATTCCTCATCCTTTTAGGAATTCAGCCAGTAGTACATCATCATTGCAGTTAATTGGGTATAAACCCAGCCCCAGATTTTCATAAATTTGCAGAGATAACTGATGATAATCATCTTTGACTATTCTATCACATATTTTAACAATGTAGTAGTATCCAAATATAAATCTTGGAGTCAAAGTGTCAGAGGCCCCACTCACAAACTTGCACTTTCTGAATTTGGCATTCCCCAGAACTGCAACAGATCTGGACTTCCATGATCAGTTAATGTCATCCTAAATCTTAAGGATCATGCTCTTTCAAAATCAGGAAATGTTCCCATGCCTCTGATTGTACTACCTGTGTGAGAATGATTGTAGAGAGTCATAAGCTGATCGAAGCAATCCATGCACAAATCTTTAATGAGTCCATCCTGAATCCATATTTCCAGCCTAATGTTCTTTGTTTGACTGGAGGATTTCTAGGACTGTTCGAAGAAGGTTTATTAGTGAAGCAGGAAGGAAGAAGAAATCCAATTGAAACAGATTCCATTTGTAATCCTTGGCCTTTAAGCTTTGCTTTCCCAAAACCTAGTTTTTTGTGTTCATCTCTTCCCTCTTATATATTAGAAGAATATTTAAACTATTAAGAACAAATTATAATTTTTTAATTTTTTTTATTTGCTTTAGTAATTAAGGAGAAACATGGTTGTGATGCTCATCCATGCTTGAATAATGGAAAATGTGTTTTAAGGCCAGAGAGTTCACTTGGATATGTGTGCATTTGCTCCCCTGGATATTCTGGAGACTTCTGTCAATGTGCTGCAAGTAAGTAGTACAATTTTTTAACATCATGGCTTCTAGTTTATGTAATTATAAGTGTACGCATGTTTAAATGTAAATATTTTAATCCTTGAAATAGACGTTTACACTTAAATGCTGAAAAGTTTCTCTGCTTGTCTTTGCAGGTACAAATAAATCTGCATCATCGGTTATGACTACTGGATGTATTGTGATACTGCTTCTCCTCATTGCACTGGGCTACCTGATTTACTTGCATTTTTTCAGGGACAGGTAAGAAGTTTCATCATGACCTCAATTTATCTTGGAGCAATAGAAGTGGTCAGAAGTGCCCTGACCAGGATATTAAATTTTTTCTTTAACATTGTAGGAAACATTATCCCTCAGATGAAACACCAACAATGGATCAACAACCACATTCCAGAATGCCACCCAGAATGCATAAACCGACAGTTTTCAGACCCAAGGATCGAGAATCACCTGCACAAAATGTTTGTAGCCAGCTTTCCAATAGCCTTCAATTGCATTAACTTCTGCTAAGTATATTTGTATAATTAACAGTCAGTAAGCTGTCTTCTTTTAATCTTTCAAAGTTTTTATTTTGGATGTGAATGAAATGCTTTCCTTTAAGTCAGGGTTAACTTAAACTTCATTTGTAAAGTTAATGTTTTGATCATTTGGTGTAAAATAAATGCAATTAATCCTCCTCACACAAGCCCAATAGTTCAAACTGGCAACAGAGGTCACCCCAGTGAGTCAGAAATGTCAAATAGTCTCAGCAGGATTCCAGAATACTTCTATCAAGCCTTAACTGTTCATGTTAGGCTTTGATTGTTCACCTTTTGGCAAACAGTTTTTTTGTTCCACCCATCAGAAGTATCGTACAAGAACACTGCTTTCGGATTAAATAGCTATCAAGTCAAACATCTATTTAAATTCTATTTACAGAACCAACATAATTCTGTTATCAAGATCCCTGGATCATTTCAACAACTAATTTTCATACCAGACATATCTTCTGCTTCTGCAGTAAGATTTGAATTAAAATCTTTTTTTAGTTTGTCCCATAAAACATTACATCATGAGGAGACAAGAAAATGATTGTGCCCTTAATTTAGAAATTTAATAGACAACTTTGGTGCTGCTTTAAGAGCCAGAATGTTGATAAAATATTCATTTAAAAAGGTTGAGATCAATCTCGTTACTTGTTACATACACCTGTTAGGGCGCATTCTCCAGATACCTTATAAGGTAACCGTGGCCTTCAGCCAGGAGCAGATGTCATCAGGTGGTTCCCAACTTCACAGAGTGTTTTGACCCTTAACCACGACACTCTCCAGTTGGTGGGCCAGCAGTGGTGGCCAAATCACTGCCCATCTGCTCCTGGCTTCCAGCTTCCCTCCTCTCACCTACTCCAAATCCAACAAGAGACTCGTTCTGCCTCTTCCCCCATCCTACGAGTTGCTTGTTTTTTGCTCCTTTTGTCCAGGCCCAGAGCTGACAACAACTGCCATGCTGATTTGGCTGGGAAACCTCTGCAGCCGATCTCTACAGGGAGCAACCATGCCTGCCATCCCTTGTCTTTGCACTCCTGCACT
Source organism: Mobula hypostoma (assembly GCF_963921235.1). Lineage (NCBI taxonomy): Eukaryota > Metazoa > Chordata > Chondrichthyes > Myliobatiformes > Myliobatidae > Mobula > Mobula hypostoma. Next base: position 69,282,280 of record NC_086108.1, read on the forward strand.
AAGGGCTGGTACTTCAAGCCCTGTCTTTCATGGGCCTCTTCCCACCCCTCCTCCCACGGCACGGTCAGCTCAACCAGAATTATTTTCCTGTCTTCAGTTGACCACAGTACAATGTCTGGGCATAGGGTTGTGTGCACCACACCCAGGAACTTCAACCACCTTCCCACATCGACCCTCATCTCCCAGGTCCTGGCCGTTAGCAGCAGATTGGGCTTTGGTTGTTTGGTTACAAAAGGTCTGACTCCCTTTTTGATGAAGGTGATGGCCTTCCTCAAATCTGTGCCAGCCGTCCTCTTCTTGCTTCTCTTTCTCTAGTGTGTCAGCAAGAGCCAGAAGCATTTTATCATGGCGCCACCTATAACGTCCTTGAGGTAGAGCTGTTTTACACCCGGACAGTATATGTGCCAGTGTCCCCTTTTGACCACAGAGCTTACAGTTCGAGTCCTCTCTCATCACCCATGTGTACAGATGTAATGGTGAAGGAAGGGTGTCATACACAAATCGCAAGAGGAAGGAAATACGGAAGGGCTCCAGTCTCCATAACTCTGCCCATGAGATCCTGCTCTTGGGCAGATCCCATTTTGTCCAGGCACCCTGAGACCCGTGTTCCACTGCCTTCTCTTCCTCACGGATCCGTACTTCTGCCTCTATCATGTCTCGCGTTATGCTTGCATTTCCCCAATGCTGGAAGTGAACTGAGCCAAGGCCTTGCCGCTTCTGCAGTAAGATTTGAATTAAAATCTTTTTTATTTCATCCCATAAAACATTACATCATGAGGAGACAAGAGAATGATTTTGCCCTTAATTTAGAAATTTAATAGACAATTTTGGTGCTGCTTTAAGAGCCAGAATATTGATATTCACTTAAAAAGGTTGAGATCAATCAAAGATATGTATGTAGATAGATTTGTTATTTATTTGATGGATATTTTTGAAGAATTAACAGGGAGGATTATTGAGATTTTTACGAAGTTTGACATGGATTTTAGAAGGTGGACGAGATCATGATGGGGAGAATGATAAATTTAAAATTATGATGAATTAAAACATTCTTAGTTTTATATAATGTAAAGTATTACTTTGTAAATATAATCTTTAAATATTTGTTGGAAGAACCAAGTTCTGCACCTGGACCAAAGGTATCTATATACTACTAAAACTCTCATGCTCTGTTTGTCTGTTTGTGACCTCCATTTAGAGCAAACAGTGCATTACAGCGGCACTACTTTTGGCTAAATCGGCTTAAAATGCGCTAACTTACAGAATGCTGGCAAAGTTCAGGGTTATATATTCGTGCTCACTCACCAAAATCAACAGCCCCGCTTTCACCTGAGAGCCGATGTCAGCCATGACAGAAACCGCAACGCAACACCACGATGCATGCGCACGGCCAGCCTCAGCAGCACCTCACGATGCTCACGGCAGCGACACCAACCACAGCAAAAGGGCAAGGCAGCTCTATTTCGAGCGGTCACATTCTGCTAATCACCATCAGCATTGTGCAGGATTGGGACAGATCAAACTGCGACCCATCAATAAGAGATAATTAAATCTTATTGTAATGACATACTTTGAGACAGGCATCAAACCCTTTGCTGCAGAAAGGACAGCGGTGACTATATTACGTCCATTTCAGAGAGCGCCAACCACATCATCAAGAATAATCAGCATCCTGGAGGCTTTGGTGTTACTGCTTCGTATCTTCTATCCAGCATTAGGGTAAAAAAAATATGGACAGCCAAATTATGCCACGTGGAAAGAGAATGAGAAGGGGGACATTATGGTCAAGAGATGACGCCAAACGTCGTCGGGAAGCAACAAGGAGAGGGAGAGAACAAGAATCGGATGACGCCAGGGCCACACGACTCCACGATCAAAGAGTCAGGACAAAAAAGATGAGAGAAGAAGAGACAGAGGAGGAGAGGCATGCACGTCTCCAAAATGACAACAGCAGGCACAGAAGGAGGAGAGACAAAGAGGCAAAGGAGCTGAGAAATGCACGTCTCCAGGATCAGAGACAAACAGCAAACAGCAGAATAGCTGAAGAGACGGAGGATGAAAGGACTGCACGTCTCCAGAATGACAAAAACAGGCACAGAAGGAGGAGAGAGGAAGAGACAAAGGAGCTGAGAAATGCACGTCTACAGGATCAGAGACAAAGAATAAACAGCAGAAGAGATGAAGAGATGTCGGATGAAAGGACTGCACGTCTACAGAATGACAACGAGAGGCACAAGGGTGGCAGATCAACCAGAAATTATGCCATCAAAAGTGTCCTTCTTTAAATGAGGAGGAGCTATATTTGCCTTGCTACACATCATTCTTCTTTAATAAACTGAGGTTTTCTTCTTCAATTTCCAAAGCAAAGCGATACCAGTAGCATTCAGGAAAATTTAATGTTCATTCTGGTCACATCAGACTGCACTACCCTTCTCTCAAAGGGTGCCCCATCGGGTCACCCCATTGTCTAGTATACAATGAAATCTAATACATTCGACAGAGTAGGCACAGTGAAATTAAAATGTTTCATTCTTGACATTCTTCAGCCAGGCCATTTTCTTCTGGGGACCAAAGGAAAGGATACACTGTCTGTGAAATTGGCTGCCCTAATAAAGGAGGGTTTTTCTGTTTGCAATGAGCAAAGTGTTGCCTCCTATCTTTCCTTAGTAATTGCTGCTGCTCAGCCTGGCCTCAGTCCTCTTCTCAATTTTCTCCAGAACAAGTGAAAATCATAGAAATATACTTATGATCAACCAGTGACTTAGTCCTGACAAGATGGGGAAGAACTGTAATACTCCGCACCTTTTAAGTGATCATTAAAAGGCTTTTTAAGTGGTGCTTTAGTAAGTCTCCAAATTGTAGTATCTAGCAAGAACATAACTCCTTTATCAGGCATTCCCTCACACTGAGCGCAGATTAAACAACTGCTTTTCCTCAAGATCCCACCTTGATTCCCTCAGCAGGTAATTGCAACGGACCGTAAAGCTTGAAATTGCTCCCAAAGAATTATTAGTCCTTAAAACTTCAACATCTGGAGGAAGAGCTTTGTACATTAATGTTATGTAATCAACATTATTGTGCAGATGTAACTGTGAATCCACTGTTATCTGAAATTGTATAAATGTGGCATTGGACGGGAGAAGCGTTGGAGACAACACTCTGCTCATTGCAAATGGAAAAGCCCTCCGCTTGTGGACCTCCTTTATTAGGTCCACCAGTATAGGCAGTGTATCCTTTCCCTTAATCCCTGATCCATCTCACAACGTGCCATCACATTCCAATTAAGGCACCCTGGGTATGAGCCCCAGGTGGAATAAGGAAAATGTGCTTTTTTACTCTCCCTTAACTAATTAGTGGGTGGTAATGCTATAACAGGGCCGGCTGGGAGTGGAATGACATCCGTACCAGTCTTTGAGGTGAGTGGCCCCGGTTTGAATCTGGCCGGCTCCTTGCATGCTTTCTACCCGTGCGGAGCTGAGCATCAAGTTAGCAACGTGGCCTCATAAAAAAACAGACAAGTACTAAGGAAACAGTAAAGGTTGCCACCTGATGCACCACAAGGCACAGAGAGGAATAACAACAATGTTAAGTATTGTCAGCAGAAGCAGCCTTAAAAAAGGCCATCCTTAAGCAAACAAAACCAATGAATTTCTTCTCAATTGCAGCCACAGGTATAACAATAATTAGTTTTCTTAGTAAAATGCTCATAACTAGATTTAACTCTGTTGGCACATAATTCCTTACTTCTCATAGCAAAGTGTTCAATTCATCTACATACAATGAAACAGGATCATTTTGTTCTTACTGAAATTGCATAATTTGTGTTGACCAGATTTTCTTTTGGTACCTTTGTTGATTTTTAATCGTTAATATTCTGTTTTACCTGTGGTCCTTTAGATTAGATTAGATTCAACTTTATTGTCATTGTGCCGAGTACAGATACAAAGCCAATGAAATGCAGTTAGCATCTGACCGGAAATGCAAAGAATAGTGTTACAGTCGGCGCTCCTTATCTGCGAGGGATTGGTTCTGAGACCCCCCACGGATACCAAAAAACACGGATGCTCAAGTCCCTTATTTAACCTCTCATTGTGGATGGACTTTAGGATCCAGGGCAGCACAGGACCCGCCGCCCTCAGTGTTTCTGATCCATTGACTTATAATACCTAACACAATGTAAATGCTATGTAAATAGTTGTTATACTGTATTGTTTAGGGAATAATGACAAGAAAAAAAGTCTGTACATGTTCAGTACAGACACAACCATCGTAGCTCTTCTGGGAACGCTGATACTGCCTCGGCATCAGCCGATGTTGATTCTCCTGGTGATCTTTAAGTTCTTGAGGCTGTAGCGCTTTACATAGCCAGCCAGCCATCCCTGGCACTAATACTTCCATGAATTTCAGCTTCTTTCTGCTTTATTGTGCGAATGCTTGATTTGTATGGCTCACTTCGGAATGTGACATGCCACTTTTCAAAAAAAATCTAATATTTCTAATTTCTCGGCAAGAGAGAGCACTTCACCTTCCCTCTTAGCCTTTGAGGAATTGCTTTGACCAGGTAATTGCTTTTTAGGAGCCATTTTTTCACAGAAACAAAGTAGCAAATGAACGAGACGCAAGGCGAACAATGCTCGAACAATGAGTGCTGGAGAGAGAACTTCCAGATTTTCCTGATTCACGGTTGGTTGAATTCGTGCATGCGGAACTCACGGATAAGGAGGACCGACTGTATTTACAAAATAACTGCGAATAAAAAGTAAGTGCTACAGCACACAAATATAAAAGTACTGAGACAGTACAATATAGGTGCAATACTGCTTAGCGCTGTGATGTGATGTGAGGTAAATGTTTAGGATTTATTTCTGCAATTTTTTTCAGTGCTTCAATAAAAATCAAGATTAACAAGTGCTGTTCTTCATTTGCACTTTTCTGTATTAATAATTCCATATCTTTTGAGCCATCTACCTTTATCTTGAAAGGTACTTGGCTTACTTGCTTCATAGAGTTAGCATTAATCTTATGATATTCAGTTTTGCTTGACCAGCTAAAATTTGAGTGAATGAATTAAGTCTGCCCAATGGGCTCTGTCAGATAACAATTATACTCATCTCAAGTCAGCAGAGTATTCTTTATGCAAGAGAATGACAATTTCATTGTTTTGTACATGGCACAAGGAAGCAGTTTATTCAGTTATAATAGAATCAGAAATTGGAAGAGGAATAGACCATCTGGTCCATTGAGCCTACTCCACTATTCAATAATATCATGGCTGATCTGGCCTTTCACTCAGCCCCACCTTCCTGCCTTTTCTCCATACCCATTAATTCCCCAACAATGCAAAACATCTAATTTACTGTGTCTTAAATATATTTAATGAGGTAGCCTCTATTGTGGACAGAGAGTTCCACAGATTCACTACTCTGGGAAAATCAGTTCCTTCTTAACTCTGTCTTAAATCTACCCCCCCCCCCAAAATGAAGATATGACGCCTAGTTCTAGTCTCACATACCAATGGAAACAACTTTCCTGTCTCTATCTTATCTATCACTTTCATAATTTTGTATGTTTAGAAACATAGAAACATAGAAAATAGGTGCAGGAGTAGGTCATTCGGCCCTTCGAGCCTGCACTGCCATTCAGTATGATCATGGCTGATCATCCAACTCAGAACCCTGTACCGGCCTTCTCTCCATACCCCCTGATCCCTTTAGCCACAAGGGCCATATCTAACTCCCTCTTAAATATAGCCAATGAACTGGCCTCAACTGTTTCCTGTGGCAGAGAATTTCACAGATTCACCACTCTCTGTGTTTCTATATGATCCTCTCTCATTCCTCTGAATTCCAGCAATTTTAGTCCCAGATTACTCAATCTCTACTTGTAGGCTAACTCCAGATTTCTGAATGAACCTGGTTAATCTCTGCACTACCTCCAAAGCTAATACTGTATATTTTTTCTTAACCAATCCGCTATTCATGCTAATACATTACCCCTAACTACGCGCATCCTTGTCTTATGAATATGTCTTCTATGCGACATCTTATCAAACACCAGCTGGAAATTCAAGTGTACAAAATCTACCTGTTGCCTTCTATCCACTGAGCTCATTATATTGTGGGGGAATCTAGGACAAGAGGGCACAGCCTCAGAATACATGGATATCCCTTTAAAACTGACAGAGGAGAAACTTATTTTGCCAGAGGATGGTGAATCCGTGGAATTCAATATCACAGACAGCTGTGGAGGCCAAGTAATCGAGTGTACTGAAAACTGAGGTTGATAGGTTCTTGATTAGTAAGGTCATCAAAGGTTACAGAGAAAAGGCAGGACAATGGAGTTGAGCAGGATAATAAATCAGCTCTGATAGAATGGCAGAGCAGACTCAATGACCGAATAGCCTAATTCTGTCCCGAGGTCTTATGATCTGTTCTCAAAAAGCTTGTTATTTTGTCAAACAGGACCTGCCTTTCCTGAATCCATGCTACATTTGCCTGATGGAACCTTTTTTATCCAGAAGTTTTGCTATTTCTTTCATAATATTAGCTTAGAGCATTTACTCAACTACAGATGCTTAGCTAATTGGCCTATAGTTATCTAACTTTTGCCTACATTCTCTTTTAAATGTAATATTTGCTGCTTTCCAATTTGCCAGGGCTTACCCAGAATCCAGAGAATTTTGGTAAATTATCTTCTATAACTTCTGCCATTTCTTTCAGTTCTAGGGATTCCATCAGGACCAGGGACCAGTACCTTTAGGCTCAGCTCCTTAGTGATAACAACTGTATCAAGGTCCTTACCACCTATCACATTCATAACATCTATGTACATTTGGCATGTCAGAAGCAATCTTTACTGTGAAGACTGAAACAAGATAATCGTTCAAATCCTCGGCCTTTTCGGCATTAACCAATATACTTCAGCCACCATGTCCCTGCTGGTCTCATCTTTGAAGGGACTTGTGCTCACTTTAACCTCCCATGTCTGCCTTATATAATAAAAATTTTTACAATCTGTTGTTATATTTTTGCTAGAGTACTTTCAAAATCTATCTTCCCTTTATTGCTTTCTTAGTGGTTCTTTATTGCTTTTTAAAATGTTCCCAATCTTCGTTTTCCACTACTCTTAGCAACTTTCATGAGCTTTCAGTTTGATGCCTTCCTTTATTTTTAGATTAGATTATGAGGACACTGAGTTCTCGTTTATTTTCATTTAGAAATGCATGCATTAAGAAATGATACAATGTTCCTCCAGAGTGATATCACAAAAAAAAAGGACAAACTAAAGACTAACACTGACAAGACCACATAATTATAACATATAGTTACAGCAATGCAAAGCAATAGTGTAATTTGATAAAGAGCAGACCATGGGCACGGTAAAAAAAAGTCTCAAAGTTCCGATAGTCCCGATAGCAGGTGGCAGAAGGGAGAAACTCTCCCTGCCATAAACCTCTAGGCGCCGACAACTGCTGATGCATTGGAAGCACCCGACCACAGCCGACTCTGGGTCCGTCCGAAAACTTCGAGCCTCCAACCAGCTCCTCCAATACAGCCTCCCAAGCACCATCCTCTGCCGAGCGCTTCGACCCCACCCCGGCCGCCAAGCAACAAGCAAAGCTGAGGAATCGGGGCCTTCTGCTCCGGAGATTCTGGATCACACAGTAGCAGCGGCAGTGAAGAAGGCATTTCAGAAGTTTCACCAGATGTTCCTCCATGCTCTCACGACCGTCTCCATCAAATCAGGATTGTGCACGGCAACCTACTTGACAGATTACAGACATCATTCACCGGAGTGGCTGCTGCACGCTGCGTCGCACCGCCATCTTCTCCTCCTCCATCACGTTATCCAAGGGATGGCTCTTCCTACCCTTAAATGTCCTTGCTTCTAATGAGAATATACATTTGTTGAACACTGAAAACTCACTTGGAAAGACTTCAGTCTTCACAGAAAATCCTCCTTCATCCCACTGTAGTCTCCCTTGTTTAGGTAAAATGCACTGGTTTTAGATTGAACTATTGTAATTGAAATTCAGTTTATACTGTGGTCACTCTTTCCAAGAGGATCCTGAATTAGGAGATTGTTAATTTTACTTGTCTCATTGCACAGGACAAGATCTACAAGAGTCCAAAGGGTCCTTTTTAGTTTTCAAACTCCAGGGAGTGTTACAATACAGAAATGGACTCTTCAGCCCATCTGTACCAACTCTTTCACTGGTACTTGGCTTGTAGCCTTCTGTGCTTTGGTGACTCAAATACTCACCCAGATTTAAACCAAAAACTTAAATATTGTGAGAATACCTGCCTCCACCACCCACTCAAGTTGTGCATTCTGGATTCCAACCACTTTCTGGGTGATAGAAATTCTTCATTAGATCCCCGGTGAACCTCTTACCCTTGCACCCAAAACTTAAGCCCTTTACTTATTGACACTTTTGCTGTGGGGTAAAAATTTCTGTTAATTGCTCACCCAATCTCCAAGCATCTCCCACTCCAAGGAAAACAAACACAACCCATACAATCCTTCCTCATAACTACAACGTTATATCCCAGACAACATCCTGATGTATCTCCTCTGCACCCTTTCCAATGCAATCACTGCCTTCCTATCACTGGGCAAACAGAACTGCATACAATACTTCAGCCCAACCAATGTTTTACAAAGTTGTACTATGATCCCCATGCTTATATGCCATGCCCTGCCTAATGAAGGGAAGAAATTTTTAAGCCTTCACCATCTAGCTACTTGTGCTGCACAAATAAATAAGGGGATAGATAGGCATGCACCATGGTCCCTCTGTTCCTCATATCCCACGATTAATTGTGTACTGCATGTTCCATTCTTATTAGACTTGCCAAAATGCACCATCTTGCACTTCAATTCCTTTCTTGCGTTTATTTAGTTTACACACAAATGTATCTATTTTAAGTCTTAACTATAAAAGATAGCATTTTCTACTCTAACCAATTTTTGCCGAAGTCCTAAGGTGTGCAGATACAAGTGCAAATATATACAACATAATAGTTACATTATCGTTTTTATAAAAGCTCTCACGGCACACTTTGCATTTTTACCTGAAGGAAGAAAAACACTAAGTGTATTGAGTGTTTCATGATAGATGTAAGTTCAGTGCTGGTGTTATTTTGGTGCATTATATTAGCATTTTCTCCAGCATTTCTACCCTTTTATAATACCGAAACCAAAGATGGAAAAATTGGATAACACCTGATATCAGCATGGAGATTGTAATGAACAGGTATAGATATATGGTGCCTGTTCAACCATATAAACTGCCTTTCTATTTGGGCTCCTTCAGTAGCCAAAAGGAGATAACAGGGTGACTGTAGTGAGAGAAGAGATGGTAGATAATGTTTGCACCTTCTGCATCTTGTAAATCAAAGGACATTGTGTGCTTAGCCCTATACTCTACTCACTTTATACTTATGACTATGAGGCTAAGCGCAGCTCCAATGCCAAATTTAAGTTTGGCAAACGACACCACTGTTGTTGACTGGATGACAAATCAGCATATAGAAGGGGGGCTGAAAATCTCGCTGAGCGGTGCCACAGCAACTGCCTCGTACACAATGTCAGCAGGACCAAGGAGATGACTGTTGACTTCAGGAGGGGGAAACCAGAGGTCCATGAGCCAGTCCTCATCAGGATCAGAAGTGGAGAGGGTCAGCAACTTTAAATTCCTCTGTGTTACCATTTCAGGGAATCTGTCCTGGATTCATCATGTAAGTGCTATTACAAAGAAAGCTCAGCAGTGCCTCTACTTTCTTAAAAGTTTGCGAAGATTCAACATGTCATCTAAAACTTCGACAAAATTCTATAGATGTGTTGTGGATATTGACTTGTTGTGTCATGGCTTGATATGGAAATTCCAATGTTCTTGCATGGAAAAGCCTACACAAAGTAGTAGATAAGGCCCAGTCCATCGCGGGTAAAGCCCTCCCCACCATTGAGCATATCTATACAGTGCTGTCACAAGAAAGCAGCATCCATTATCAAGGACCCCACCATCCAAGCCATGCTCTCCTCGCTCTTGCAATCAGAAAGAAGTTCTAGGTGCCTCAGAATCCACACCAGCAGTTTCAGGAACAGTTACTACCCTTCAACCATCAGGTTCTTGAACCAGAGAGAATAACTTCACTTGCCCCATCACTGAATTTTTCCCACAATCTAAAGATTCCCCTTCAAGGACTCTTCATCTAATGTTCTCAATATTGTTATTTAATTTCTTTTTTTCTTCTCTTTTTATATTTGCACATTTTTTTGCATATTGGTTGTTGTCTGCCTGGTTTAGTGTGGTCTCTCATTGATTCTGTTATGTTTCTCATATTTACTGTGATTGCCCACAAGAAAATGAAACTCAGGATTGTATATGATGAGGTATATGTACTTTGAACTTTGATTACAGGAAGAGGTAGAACTAACTGATGAGATAGAAGAATTGGTATGAGAATACCTAATCAACTTTGATGTTTACGGTCACACTTGTTCCTTCAGTCTCTGTCATGGCTGCTCTCATTATGACTATTACTCTCTCCTCTTGGAGGTCAGATGATACAGTTAGTTATATATGTCCCCTCTTGGCTTCTTGGAATCAGCTACAGTACATGCCATTTTGACCTGAATGAGAGAGTGAAAGGCACTTGTTTACATCTTGCATCGTCTTTGGATGATGTAGCTGTTGTGATCAGTGTTGTTCATGTTGTGTGCAAGCTTCTTTATGTGATATGAGGGTTGTGGTAATAGTAATTAAATGTGCAGAGACTTGTGGCTGTTAAGTCCCACCTGCGATTGTTAGGAAATTATTCATAGTTGATTGATGAGCGTGTGGTCTATTGAACAAATTTTTGACGGGACAAGGGATTTGAAGATGAGTTCACAGATTTTGTTCATGATCATTGAACAATTTTGTGCCCCTGCATCTTTGACCCTTGGGGTTGCACAATCATAAAGATGGATGCGGAGATAAATGTTAAGGTAGTGGAGGTGCACCTTCTCTCTAGCAAGACTTCTATTGCTAAGTCACAGCCATTTGTGGATATATCTTTTTCATGTGTAATGCTCCTTTTTATAGCTAATAACAGTAACCTGTGGAATGACTTTCCATCACACGATGCAGCCATAATCCCCCTCTTCTTTATGATATCAGTGGAACCAAATTTGCTGAAGTTTAATCAGCAATTGATTCACATGCATACGTGTACCCCAGATAGCTGAAGACACATTTCTACGTCAAAGCCCAAAAATTGGAGACAAACTTTACAGGAATAAGGAAAGAATATTGCAAACAGTACATGGTAGAATTTTGTAAATGTCTCCAGCTAACATCTAGTGATGCCAGAGATTGATTTTTGTTAACCAACATGTTAAAGGATTTGAGGCAAAAGTGAGTATATAGAGTTCTCACAGATTAGTTGTCCCATGATTGAGTAGTGGAATAGACTTAGAAGACTCATTTTCTATCACTGTCGTAAGAAGTGGATGAAGACAAACAGGTCTACCAGAAGAATTGAGGAACTAGAATGAGTACTTAATATCTTGGCTCAACATTAATTGAAACGAAGTAATTAAACATTTTCTTAATGGCAACAGGGTTGCATATGTATATTTAAAATTTGAACAAGCTAGACCTGACACACTTAGTGAGAACACTCATGTTTTAGGTGCTACGAGCAACTGTATTATAATTTTTTCATCTCTTGTTGAAGAATGCACTCATAATGCAATCACACTAATACAGTTACCTACTGAAAGTTTATACGTGGTTAGCTAAAGTACTGATAATCTGATAAATTGAGGAGAAAAGGTGGGCAGTGACGGTAACATAGCAGTTAACCCAATGCTCTTACAGGTCAGGGCGTTCCAGAGTTCAGAGTTCAATTCCAGCACTGTCTGTAAGGAGTTTGTAGGTTCTTCCCGTGTAATGGGTGGGTTTTCCCCACATGCTCCGATTTCCTCCCACAGTCCAAAGACGTACCAGTTAGTAAGTTACTTGGTCATTGTAACTTGTCCTGTGGGTTAATTGGGTTTGTCAGGGGTTTCTGGGGCAGTGTGGTTCGAAAGGCCAGAAGAGCCTGTATCACTAAATAAGCAAATAAATCAAAAGGATAGCGACCCCCACCCATTATATGTACTGTATCATACCAAGCAGGAAGCTTTGAGCCCCTGACCATCATCAGAAATGCTATGTACAAGGTAATAGAGGACCTTGCATTACTAGCAACACAAAGAATTAGAGATATTGAAATAATAAGAGATGATGTCACCATATCTAAACTTTATATTCTCAAATTTTGTTGCCAGGATGAACAGAAAAATGTTAGGTTTCAAGTTGAAGCAATGCGAAATGACTTTGAAGAAGGCGATAGAAGTCCAAAACAATGTAATGTGAAGTTGAGAGAAAATCGTGCCTTTACTGATATCACAAAAGCTATCCCCAAATTTTCGTCAGGTAATTTACATTAGAGGTATTTAGGATGTTTGTTTATGCTTTAAATATAAAACATAAAAAGGTATAGGGAGGGGTTGAGCAAAAGCTCCTCCCAGTGTGAAACTGAAACTCTAGAAATCAATTTCTTGTAGATCGTTTCACACTATAATCCTCCACATACCATATATCTGCCCTGCTAGTCCAGGTATTCAAGTTCAAGTTTATTGTCATTTGTCTGTACATACATACAACCAAACAACACTCCCCTGCACCACGGTGCTCATGTATCACACACAGCACATAAAACAAATCATTACCACAAATTGAGTTAATAAAATATAATTCAAAGTGCATGGAGTATGCAGCAGAAGTAAACAGTAAATAGCTTGCTGTCCTAGTGACAAGCTCTCGATTGTGACACGGTGTCCATTAGTCTCACAGCCTGAGGGTAAAAGCTGTTACCCAGTCTGGTAGTCCTAGTCCTGATGCTCCTGCTCCTGATAGTAGTGGGTCAAATAGATTGTGGGATGGGTGGTAGGGATCCTCAACAATGCTTTGGGCCCTTCATCTACAACACTCACAGTAAATGTTGCAAATAGTGAGGGAGGGAGACTCCGGTGATCAGGTGCTTTCCAACTGAAAAGTAAAATAATGTCATGGGACTGTCACTCAAAACCACTTACACATATATACATAGTTAAATTTAAACTGACATTTAAAGATGCTTTGCAATACCTCATTACGAGGGAGGGGTGGGGGATGTTTGGGGAATGAAATTAAGGAAAGCAAATAGAAAGGGAAAGCATAATTTTAAATATAGGTCAGGTCGGGTAAATGCACCACGAAGCATACAGAACAGAAAGATATCGGTTTGAAACTCACAAAAGACAGAGATGATGAAATTAAGTGTTAAGCAGTCACAGTATAATCAGTACCATCGTTCCCAGGCTAGAAAAAGGCAAAAAAAAAATCACATGGACTAGAAATTTATTTGCCTCATACAATATTTGTGCAGGTTACAAATTTAAGTTCTCCATTTAAGGACATACTGTATATTATACAAATGCAGCTTAACTGCTTGCTTCATGTATCATATACAATTCTAGATAGCTATTCCATGCCTGTGATATAGAATGACCAATGTTATTTAAGACATTGGCACACACAGATGACATAGGTCCTCGTGCAATGACCTCCAATTCAATGTGATGAATTTCCAAGAGCAATACAAGTTATACAAGCAATACAATTCTCTGCAACTTCTTTGGTTGTCAGAACTGTGCTTGTGTACGCTATAGCCAATTGGTTTCTTAAACCTCCTCTGCCTTTTAATAAGATCACACTGGTCTGACTGCAATTGGACCTCCCATCTATTAACAGTAATCTTTCATCCCTTTACCTGTCATAAATCTGTCCAGGTATGCACTAAAACATTCAGGCTCTTGATTCCATAATACTGCAGGGAAGAGTATTCCAAAGATTCACATCTCAGAGGGAAAAAATTGACCTCATCTTTACAAGATGAGTGTTACCTTAAACACTCACACCTAGTTCCATGTTCTCTCACAAGGAAACACCTTCTGCACGTTTTCAATCAACTCCCTCTCATTCTTCTAAACTATGGCAGTTACAGACTTAGCCTGTGCAACCTTTCCTGATATGACGACTACTAGTATAAGTTTTATTGGTCTAGTAAAACTTATCTGGGTTGCTTCCAATGCATTAGCATACTTCCTAAATATGGAGATCAGAATCAGAATCAAATATGGAGACCAGTACCAAAAACAGTGCTGACATAGTCTCACCTGTTTCCTATATAACTGAAACATAATCTCCTTACTTTTATATTCAATTATCCTGCGCACTGGGATAACTGATTCCTCTGTATCTTCAGAGCCATGCAATTCCTCTACATTTAGATAATATTTCATTTTTATTTTTCTGGCCATTCTTTTTCCGGTCACAGGCCATGTTCATCTGTCCTGTTTCTGGCTTAGGCGGGAAATTAGTTGGTCTTTTCACTCCCTTCTGGACAAATGCTGCTGGTGTCAGAGCATTAGTTGTTCTAGGAGGCAAGGAGTTGGTTGCTATCCTGTTGGCCTCAATCGCCACTGCCAGACTCTTCAAGCTTGATTGTGATGCCATGTGTATCTGCCTTGTATGAGGCTGGATTTGCAGTTTGCCAGGATATGCTTGAGGGTTGCTGGACTCGGGCACAGGGCACAAGTTGGGTCCTCACAAAACCACTGACGGAGGATTTTTGTGAGGGAAGCACATCACATGTAGCTCTGATGAGAAAGCCAAGTCTGATTGCTTCCATCTCCCATATGTCCTTCCAGCTGATTTTCCTCCTCTCAATACTTTCCCACTGCATCCATTGCCCCTGCTTAACCAGGGAGACAGCCTTTAAACTTCTGTCTACCTCTCCTTGTCGCCATTCTTCCTTGACAACCATCTTCCTTCGCTTTGGAATTGTAGCCTTGTGCCAGGTGATCACTTGCTGCCAGATCAAATCCACCCTGTCCTGTTAGACTTGCCCCACAGTGTCTCAATACCTAAGGACTGCTGTTGCTTGCTGCAGCATATCAGCTGGGGTCCATTTATGCCCAGTTGATAAGGTGCGAGCAGTGTTACTGATGATCTTGTCACGAGAGTCTTTGAGTCTCATCTGTCGACACACCTTCGAACACTTTAATTCCTCTGTATGGCCGGTGAAAGGTAATTCAAGGACTCCTTTATGGTAACCGATGTTACTGATGGGACACCGAGTCATTTCTTTACGAACAATGTGATGGTTCACTCGAGCTCTTCACGGTTGTTGATAGGACCTTGTAGACAGTGAGTGGCCACATCACCCGGGGTAGGAGTCCAAACTGTAACACCAGAGCTTCAACCTCCCGGACAGCATGGTCTTGTCAATGTTATCCAGGCCACTGGTGATGTGTTGCTTTAGTTGCTGCGCCTCCTCTTTGTCATGAAGCTGGCATCGTACCATCTACCCAGGCTTTTGACAGGCCGTTCAGACACTGTTGGAAATGGGTCATCACCAATGAAGAATTTTATGTCTTTCAGCATCCCCTTGACTATGGAGATGCTTCGTGACTTGCTGGGTTTGATTTCCATTCTGGCCAACTTGATGTTTTCCTGCAGCTTTCCAAGTAGTCGCTTGGTGCATGCTACAGTAGTAGTTGTTATATTGCCCATGTATGCCCTAATAGGGGGAAGACAAAGTCCAGCACTTGTTCCCTCACTGCCTATCACCCATCTTGAAGCCCTGATAATGACCTCATGGCCATTGTGAAGGCCGGGGTGATATAGTGCAACCTGCCACAATGCCTCCTTCCAGTCCCTGCCATGTTGCTGTAAAATCTGCTGTTGTGAAGCACAATTGCAGGTCCTGACAGTACAGTACAACATCATCAGCACTGTGGTGGGCTCTGGTATCTGGAAGAAATCAAATGCTTTCTGGTGGGGTGCATGGGGAGTTGAGCCAAATGCATTGGTGAGGTTCAGGAAAGTCACAGATTTCTTTTGTCCTTTTGTCCTAGCTGCTTGGATCTGGTGCCATAAGGGATGGGCCATTCATAAATACAAAACTTAGAAAGCTTCCTGAAGTATGTTTATATCAGATGCTTGTGTAGTCAGATTGTTTTCTGCGCTTACAGAGAAATTATTTTGGGCATGAAAACAGCTGTTAGATCTATAGTTATAAAATATTTAATAGTTTCTACTGAAGAATCGGTTGTTGGCAGGAAATTTAATCAAAGTTCAAAAAATTTTTAAGTTTGGAATGAACAAGAAAAAAATCACTCTGGTTGTGGGGAAAGAAATGATATCATCAATTTAAACGCATCACGCAAAGAATGTGGACTGTTAGAATATTTCCCCACAAGAAAGTTTAAGAGAGGCACAACTACTTCATTCAAGGGAAATATAGATAAATATTTGAAACAGAGGAAGATATGGTCTCATTTGAGACAGGATGTGAACTTTGACTATAACAGACATTAGTCCAATATGCCATAGTTCTTTGACTTCTCCTAAATTCTGGAAGAAATTATCATTCCCATCACTGAACATTTTTATGGTGTAAATTTATCACCATCTGTCTCAACCTTGCTTCTGCAATTATACACCTACTTTATCATTACACCTGAGAGTGCATCATGCTGTCTTCAGGCAGCAAATTGTAATAGCATTTGATTCCAGTCACAAGTTATTTATGTCAAGCCGAAATTTTTCTCTCAAAGGTTTTAGTTTTGAAAAATAAAAGATAGAACAAAATAATTACTTACTTTGCCTAAAACTAAATTTTAAATTATATATACTTTTGTTTAGCTGCTGGAAAGAAACCCCCAGAAGACCATAACTCATGGGCGACCCAAGAACCAAACGAAGAGAAGACTCAGCCAACATCTGGAAACAGCTGTCCATGGAGTGGCCAAGCTGGTGTTCAGGATGAGGCCCCAAGTGAATATTTTGTTGACAGCATGCCATCAACTGACTGTGAAAGCAATGCAAATAAAAAATTACCACCCAGTTCCCGATCTGATTCAATAAAATCTCCAGTTTTAAAAGAAGATGACGATTTTGAAAGCACCAGTAGCTGCAGTTTGCCTGGCAATACATGGGAGATGCCAAGCCCAATGGCAAATGAGGACTTACTCGACAAAAAGCTTAATTATTTAGTGAGCATTGATAAACTGAAATCTACAACAGATAAAGAATTCCAAAAAGGTGACCTTCCTACACAGAAGGACTTCATAAATGAATACTGCTCAGAAACTCCTTCGCAAGCCCTTCTGCAGTACAACCACGATTGTGATACAAGTAGTCAGTCTTCGGATAGTTGTTGTTCATGTGCTGAACAATCAGCATATTGTGCTCTAAATAACATTTCTTTACAAGACAACTGTGATACCCTTGTTTTCATTCCAAGGAGACCAACAGCCAGTAATCTACAACAAGAGTGCGCAGTACAGGGTTCCAGCACTGAAGATTCACATGTAAAGGAGCAAAAACTAGTCCTCCCTCGGCATACCAAGAGTGGTGCAGTCATTTATCGACTTAGTGATCCTGCAGCTGAATTCAAAGACTAGTTGTAAAGTGGTAGGTCACTGAATCACTGAACTGATTGGAATGGTGCAAGAGATCCATTTTACTTATTTAGACTTTATCAATGGCAATGAAGACAAAATATAAAATAATTTTATAATTTCATTCTTTATAAAAATAAAATGTTTACTGATGTTTCTATTTTGTCAAAAAATAGACAAGACGTGTTCTTGTACAGTATGTGTATGTTATGGATTCTGGTACCCAGAAATCAACTGAATGGTGAATTTCCTCTTTTAACAAAGAATGGCAGTATCTGTATTTTCTTCTCAACCAATACCTAATTGATTATTGCATCTTGCATATTGCATCTGAGAACAAAACCAGGGCTGGGACTCCAGTGCAGAAGAGAGAGAGAGCCACATTGTTAGTGGTCATCCTTCAGATGAGACGATAAAAAGTACCCTGTCTGCTCTGCTTGATGAACGTAATGATCCCGTTGAGTTACTTTGGAGAAGATCAGAGTGTTCTCAGTGTTTCAGGAATGATCTTTCCTTAACCACTATCACTAAAATAACTGATGTTTTTTTCTGAGAGCTTATATGTAAATTGACGATCATAATTTCTGCAATACATCACTTCAAAGTACTTCACTGATATTAAATCACTTTGGAATCCTCCAAGGTTTTGAGAAGTCCTTTATAAATGTACGTTTTTCCTTTATCAAAATCACACAGCTCAAAATGTTTCTAAACAGCCATTCCCACAATTTTATTAGTGTCTGTGCACAATGAATAAAATCTATTTGTAATTAGAAGAGGAACTTCACTTTTGCTATGAAAAGCAGAATCTGTATTTTAAATAGGTTTAACCTTAAATGTTTGGCAGCACTTAGGAATGCATTCTCTGAGAGCTGAGCTTTGTTCCAGGTTTTCAGCACATGCTCTGTGATACAGAAACAATGAAGCTACTGTGTGAAATTAACCCTAACCTTTTCAAGTAAATGTTTAAACCAATTTCTAATCAAATAATGTATTTCCATCTGCCCATTCCTCCCATTTTCGCTCTTCCTTATCCCTTGTCTTTTAGCTTGTAATCATATCTTCCTCTGCGGTCCTCTCTCAGGACCGTGAATGACCAGCTTCCACTTCAGTTTCATGGATTTTTGAGGTGACTGATAAGGGCAGTGTGAGACCTACAGACTCTGTCTCAGATAGGGTAGGGGTGTTTGATGGGGCAGCCATGTGGATAGGTTAAAGGCGATATGTTCTTTCCATCATTTACAGTAGGTTCTTGATGCATGGTCTCAAGGTTCTCAATGTCAACGTGATTGCACAGTCACTGCTCTGAGTAGTCATGGGCCATGGATTCTCAGGAGTTAGAAATAATGTTGCACTTTTTTGTTGAGGTTTTGAGAACTCCTTTGAATCTCTTCCTCTATCTCTGCCTGTAACCTGTTGTCTTCATAAAGCCCAGAATAAAATGTTTTGTTTTGAGAGTCTTGTATCAGGTGGACAAGCAATGTGGCCTGTGCAAATCAAACCAAATGAATGCATTGATGGCTTTCTTGGTGGGAATGCTAGCGTGACAGAGAATTTCTTGTAGTTCATATCCTCCTGATGGACTTAGAGCATTTTGCAGATGGAATTGGTGATATCCCCCTCGTTTGTGGAGGTGTTTGCTGTAAGTAATTCAAGTTTCAGAAACATGGAGGACAGTAATTAGAGCTGCTCACTAGATCCTGAATTTTTTTGCTAGGTTTGAGATCTTGATCTTTAGACACCTTTCATTAGAAAGCTAAAGGCTGTGCTGGTGTACTGAAGACAGTGGTGAATTTCATCACTGGTTTTTCTGAGAGATGACTTCCAATATATCGAGAGTGGCCCACATTTGGCAGGATTTTGTTAGGATTTTAATGGCATTAAAAAAAAAGCTTTAGGCTTATGCTCTTGTATACATTAAATTAATGAGGATACTGAGTCTCTGAATGTGTGTCTACACAAGCACACCTGTGTACTATGGTTCTAATAATGAGATTAGTATAACCTTTGATCTGTGTGGTTGGGGCAGTTTCCGTTGTCTTACAGATCAGTTCCAGTACAGAGGAAAGCTTCTTGGAAGTGAAGCACAGCAAAGTGAACAAGTTTTATTTTTGTCGGGGCGGGGGTGATATATTTTTACTTGCCGCAGTCTGCAGTGATATTAGATCTGTTGTAGACCTATTGGTTAAGATCACGGCTTGATCCTGAGGTGGATGCAAATTGAAGCTGAATTTCTGCCATCAGCCAAGTTTGAGGAGGCTGCCCCGGTCGCTCTTGGTTCAGAGTTAAAGACGATAGTGAGTCAAAAAAGGCCATCAACAGTGGATGGTGGTGCACCATGCATTTTACCTCCTTGTAGTTATCTCAGAATCAGAATGAAAATAAGATTTATTATCATGGATATGTATTGTGAAGTTTGTTATTTTGCAGCAGGTGTAGCGTGCAATACATAAAAATAAATAGTGCAAAAGAGAAATAATGATGTATATGTAATTAACATTTCTTATCAGCCTCCTTACAAGAAATTATATGAAAACTGGATTTAGAAATTGTTTGGTGCTATTTTCTAAAAGGATTGCAACTTTAAACAGTGTGGTGTAAGCATTCACACAGTAGTACAACACTCATGTAATATCATGGTGTTTCAGTAAGAAAATTTCTCATAATCACTGGCATTAATGATACATACATCAACGCCAGCTACTGGAGAGGGATGATTATTTGGAAGTGACTGTTCTTCTGGAGAGCAGAAATTATAGGAAGATCAAAGAAATTGATTGACCATTTTGCTCTCAAGAAGAATGTCCTTTGTTCAATGTGGCCAAGGCAAAGGCAGCCCTCAAGACTTAACTGTATGTGATATTGATAGATGTCCATATTAGCAACATAACCCACTATGCTGACCAGTGTCTCAGAAATATATATTGCAAAATTCATCAAGGCAAATTCTCACAACTTATGGCTCCCCCAGTGTATAACTTATTCACATAAACTGTTTTCATTACCTTTTCCCCATGTTCTGCTTGAACCCATTGCCCTCGGCCTAGTGTGACTCTCCCTTTGTTAGTCTTGGTGAGGTTCTGGAGCCTCTGAAGACAGACAAGCAATTTGGGTAACACCAGGTGTATGCACAGCTGTTACTTGTATTGTGCAACTAACTAGCAATGGAGAAATGGTTCAGCATTGCAAGATATTTCCTGTGACCTCTGGCTCTCAAACAATACACTCTCTTCTTGCCAAGGCACCCAAGCCTGCTTCCTTAATCAACAAACCAGTTTACACCTCACAGCCTGGAGCCAGCCTGTCAAAAGCATAAACACTTCAAGCATATTCCAGAGGACTTCTGTACCTCAGAGCCTGGAAGGGAGCCAAACCTCCAGCATCTTCTCATAACTAATGGTAGGGTTCCTAGATGTATGTGAAATTCCATAAAACTTAGAGCTATTGGTGGTGTGTGTCTTTTGATTAATTGTTCTGGTAATTTTTCTTTGCAAGCAATTTGTAAATTTGTTGCACAAACACGAGGAAATCTGCAGATGCTGGAAATTCAAGCAACACAAACAAAATGCTGGCGGAACACAGCAGGGCAGGCAGCATCTATAGGAAGAGGTACAGTCGACGTTTCGGGCCGAGACCCTTCGTCAGGACTAACTGAAGGAAGAGATAGTAAGAGATTTGAAAGTGGGAGGGGGAGGAGGAGACCTGAAATGATAGGAGAAGACGGGGGGGGGGATGGAGCTAAAAGCTGGAAAGTTGATTGGCAAAAGGGATACAAGGCTGGAGAAGGGAGAGGATCCATTTGTCATCTCATGCTGACTGAGGCAATTTAAGTGGCTATTAGATTCAGCTCATTGTTCATGTTGCTCTACTGGTTACTTTTGCATAACCAAGAGTCAGCTGGCTGCTTTGGAATGTTTGTGTAGCGATCACTTCACATGCCTGTATAAATGGATACAAACTCCACCCTGTCATATTGCATCACAGAAGTAAAAAGTCCCATTCTTATGTGATGTTTATCCATTCTTCAGGAAATTTCACAGTTATTCAAATGAGAGGACAGTGAGTCATTTTGGGATGTGGACGAAGATGCCATGTCATCAGGTTAAATGGAATTGCACAAGCTACTTTAGACTCTGCTATCAAAGAACTATCAGTGCTACGAGTTGCAACCCTACAGCACAAGATAATCTTAGCGATAATAGCGGAGGTGTAAATGATTCATCAGTTTATGATGGTGACTTACTGTGGAGGCACGGTTTTTTTAGTAATTGAATATAAAGTGACATCCTGAAAGCTCGTCGCCAGTGAACATTGCCACTCTATTTTGTGGTTTTGCTGCAAGTTGTGAAACCTCAGAAATACAGTCTGTTTCAGGCCTTGCAGTTGCGAGACATATGCCATTCAGAAGTTACTGTTGGAAGAAGAATATCAAAACTTGGTCGAAAACAATAGGAAAGTTGCGCTTTTTTTAACAGCGAGAAATTAAAAGATGCCATTATTAGAGGGAACTGAGATACATAGTATCCTTATCCATTGAAAGTTAAATGAAGATTCAACAAGCAATTAATAGAGCACACAGCGTATTGGCCTTTATTGCAACAGCATTTGAGCGCAAGAGGAGAGATGTCTTGCTTCAATTATAGAGATCTCTGGTGAGATTCCATTCAAATATTATGTCAGATTTGGTCTCCCTACATTAGGAAGTATATACTGACAAAAGAGTGAGTGCAGTGAAGGATCTCTGGGTTGATTTCTGGGTTGGCTCGTCTATTGAATGAGGAGAGGTGAAGCAAACTAAGCCTGTACTGTTGAGTTAGACAAATAAGAGATGATCTTATTGAAGATTACAAAGTTACTAAGGGACTTGACAAGGTAGATACAAAGTTGATGTTTCCCTGGGCTGGACTGCGGGGAACCGGGATTCATAATCTCAAAATAAGGGTTTGGTCATTCATGTGATAAATGAGATATTTCTTTGCCCAGTGAATCATAAATCCTTGGAATTCCCTAACTAAGAAGCTCATTGACTGAAGACAGAAACAGGGGTTGATATATTTTAAAATATTAATGAAATAAAAGGTTAATACAGTGGTACAGTAAAGCAGCTGAGGTAAATACACCTATGACTTTACTGAATGGCAAAGCAGACAGAATTGCCTGTCTGATTCTATTTGTTATGTTCTTAGAAGTATTGAGATGGATGTATGTACTTGACGACATGCTCTTTTGCTGAGCGCCAGGACTTGAGTGTAGCTTGCAAACTATGATGTTTGGTATATAATTGCACAGATAAATGTGCGAAAAAGTTTGCTTGACTGCGTTTTCAAATGAAACTGTAAGGATGCTGTGTTTAATATTTGATTAGCTAAAGCGCTGATGATTTATACTTCTAACTAGATATTCCACTGAATCAGGAGGTAATTATTTGTGTTAGTAATGAATAAAGTGATTACATGTCTCATTTCTCAGTGATTGGTGTACATTGTGTGAATACCCAAAGGGCAAAAGCCATGGATGAACTGGGAGATTCATAGTCTGCTGAGGGCTAGATCTGTGGCATTCAAGACTGGTGATATAGAAATGGACAAGAAATCAAGGTATAACCTATGGAAGGCTATTTTAAAGGCAAAATAAAAACAATTTTGATTGAAGCTAGAGATGGAATTGGATGCACGTCAACTCTAGCAGGGTTTGCAGGCCATTACTCCATACAAAGCAAAGCCTAACATCATGAATGGCTGTGATGCTTCACTCCCAGATGACCTCAGTGCCTTTTATGCACGGTCTGAAAGAGAAAATAAAACTACAGCTGTGCGAATCCTTGGAGGAGGCACACATGAGTGAAATAAATCAGCTAGTTAAGTGGTGTCGAAACAACACCTTGCACTCAAGGTAAGATCGTGGAATTGATTGTGGACTTGAGGAAGGGGAAGTTATTGAGGGATCAGATGTGGAAAGGGTGAGCAGTTTCAAGTTCCTAGCTGTCAACATCTCGGAGGATCTGTCCTGGGCCCAACATATTGGTGCCATTACAAAGAAGGCATGAATTTCATTCAGAGTTTGTGGAGAATTAGTATGTCATGAAAGACACTCACGAGTTTCAACAGATGTACCATTGGGAATGTTCTAATTGGTTGCATCACAGTCTGACATGGAGGGTCCACTGCACATGATCGGGAACCTGCAGAAAATTGTAAACTCTGCCGGCTCCATCATAGACACAAGCCTCCCCAGCATCCAAGACACCTTCAAAAGGTGATACCTCAAAAAAGGTGGCAGCCATCATTAAAGACCCCATCACTCAGCACATGCTGTCTTCTCATTGGAACTATCAAGGAGGATAAAGAAGAGATGCACTCAATGTTTTTGAATAGCTTCTTCCCCTCTGCAGCCAGATTTCCGAATAGACAATGAACCCATGAACACTTCCACAGTATTTTTCCCTCTTTTTCTGAGCTACTTATTTAATTTAATTTAATTTGTTTAATATCAATATCACTGCCCAATGGAGGGCACTGAACAGTGAGATATTTAAAAGAAAACAAAGGACCACATCAGGTTCTGCCCTGACCTCTACATCTGTGAAGTTAGCATGTTTTCCCTGTGATAGTATAAATTTTCTCCAGTGCTCCAAATTCCTCCCATATCACAAAGATGGGTTGGTTAGTAGGTTAATTGGTTGGGTGAGTGTCAATGAATGGCAAAAGAATCATCTTGTGCCTATGAATCATCTACACATCCACTATTATTGCTAAAATTGTCCAGTACTTTGGAGTTGTCACTGGCAGTACTGATTGTTCTCTGATGGCAGACTCCAAAGAGGCCTATGTAACTCCATTTGGCCTCATGACATGGACTGAGGTAATTGCTCTGAAAGCTAGCAATGGGCTGAATGACCTCTATGCCATAAGGAGATACCATATTGTTCTGATCCTAATAATCCTTAACTGATACAACTGCAAATGTTCACATATGGGCCATTTGATGAGCACCAATAAGATTTACAAATTGAAAAGACAACTTTGATTAGATGAATTCAAGATGATACAGGTATTGTTACGTGTGAGAAGTGACAAAGAAGATTAAGGTTCATATTTTTGCCAAGGTTTCTCACTGATAATAATGATATTTTGAGACAGGATCTTTTTAATGATCAATTCCAGTGTGTCACTTTCATCCTTGGGCATTCCACTGTGAATGTAGGTTGACTGTAATTAGTCCTTTAAAAGTCATTGCTTCTGAGCAATCAGCATTAGCAAAAGTTAGTTAAACTGTAAGTGAAGAGTAGCTGGCACTTGTCTGATCTGTGTGGTTGAAAATCTTGCAGGTGATGAATCTTGGACATTCACTTTATTTCAGGTTGCAATCAATTTTGTAACGGATCTTTTGGATTAAAGCAATACTTAAGTAGCTGGGGTTCTCATTAGGGTAGTTATTAAACTCTTCTTGATTGAACAGAATAATTAGCCCAAGCACTGATTTGAAGTGCTGACAATGTTAACAATATGGGCAAAGATTCCCAGAAATGTACAACGTTGCTTCATCTGTCTTCTTGGGACTTTCAACAGAATAGCATTACTTTGGGAGAGTGATAAGAACAATATGCCATACGACATTTAATGCTTTATTTTGTCAGTTTACTGACAAGAGATAGAAGAAACATTTCTCTGATTTTCACCATCCACTAGTGTTTAATTTATTCTGTCACTGATCTCGCTGCTTGTTTTCCATTGTTTCTCTAGATAGCTATAGTGGCAGTATTTAGTGACAGGATAAAAGAAAATGTAGCTGTTTCCCCAGTCACCAATCTTTTCAGCCTCCAAGTATCTCCTTCAACATACACATTGGTTTGTTGCCACTATGTTCTGGATTACTGTGTTACAATGCTGGAACATGAATGAAGGACCTGTGGCCAAATCGTCGTCATCATCATGAATTATGCTATTTCTTTTCTTGATGCTCCCAATGAGGTACCTCAATCATCTACTTCTTAGCCATCTCATAAGATTTAAGTAATGATGGGATAGCAGTATCTGAGAAACTCAAATTTCTCTGACTTTAGCTTTTACAGTAAAAGAACCATATAGAAAGCCTACTTTTAGCAACATTTGCAGGAAGTTTTGATGGTGGATTTTCATTGGATCTTGTATGTTTTATGATGGCTTGGCATTCATTAGGATCCTTAATTTTATATTTATTTATTTTTCTATTGTTTTCCCAATACTTCCCTTCAAAAGAGTGCTCCATTCTAGTTTACTGATCATTTGTCACTTGATAGCTTTGTATGTTACCTCCAATAAGAAAGTCTACAACTCATTTAGTTTCGGAAAATAGGCTAAGGACTGCAGGTATAGGTCAACAAACAAGCATTCCATCCCAATTCCCCTCCTATGATGAGAAATATCCATCTTATGCTTTTTTTTGGACAGAGATTTTGCTCCTACTTGAACAATTTTAATTGCTTCTTTCCAAAATGTCAGTTTGTCTCAGTAGAATCATTCCTACTTCTGAGTCCAAGGGTAGTTGTTTCAGCTCCATTCCAACATCAGCAAGTTATTGAATACCTGAAGATCATTACATTGTTCCATACATCATGCTTCAAATAAGATGATATCCTGTTCTTAGGACTAAGGCTACTTCCTCACTCAGTGCTACCAAAAGCATATTAAAAACCATATATCATGGCTATCTATAGCACTACTGTGTATAAATTGACTGCTTACTTTCATGATGATTAAAAATAAAACTGTATTTTGTTGGTTGTGAAGTGATTTTGAAATGTTCTGATAATGTAGGTTCCTTCTCTCCCACCATCTCCTCTCCTCTGTCATGGCTCAGATGAAAGCACTCACACCAGAAACTTGAGCAAAAACAAAAGGAGTAAGACTCTGGTAGTGCAGGGAGGGCTGCAATGCCAGATGAGGGGTTGCTCTGGTGGTATATTAAAATCCAGAATTGCTGCATGCACTTTCAGGTGACATAAAACATTACCTTATAGAGTCATTGGATAATTCAGCACAGCCATAGGCCCTTTGATCCGATGAGTGCCCACGCTGTTCCCACGTACCACAGCCATGTTGCAAGCTCTGTACTAACTTTACAGTGTACTGCTAACTTCTGCAATTTCTTTCGCATTTCTTGTTCAAGAAGCTGATAGTCGCATCAGATATGATCGACTAACTCAGGAAGATGGCCTTTATTCACAATGCGCCGCTTTTTCTACACTGGGAACCCCTGCTTCCACAGTCTATGGGATGCTCATTATTTTTGCCTGAGTTACCCCAACCACAAACTGTTTGAGCTGCTACCATCCAGGAAACGCTACCACAGCATTAAAGCCAGGACCAATCGGCTTCAGATCAGCTTCTTCCACCAGACCATCTGACTGATTAATTCACGCTGACACAATTGTATTTCTAAGCTATATTGACAGTTCTGTTGTATATCTTGCAGTACATACTATAAATTACTATAATTTGCACATTGCACATTCAAACTGAGACATAATGTAAGGAGTTTTACTCCTCACCTATGTGAAGGATGTAAGAAATAAAGTCCATTCAATTCAATTCTTGTGTTCAACCCATACCCCTCCAAGCCCTGAACCATTCCGTGCCCCTCCATGTACCTATCCAAGTACTTTTTAAATGACACCATTGTACTTGCCTCAACCACTTCTTCTGTCAGCTCATTCCATATGAGGGGTGATTGATAAGTTTGTGGCCTAAGGTAGAGAAAGATGTGTTATGTGGCTCTTGTTACACGCACACAAAGTTCAACCCTTTGAGTGATTATGCAGAAAGTTTGAAGTTAATAACTCATCAGGGGCAATTGATAAGTTCGTGGCCTCAGGTCGAAGGAGATGAGTTATTAACCTCAAACTTTCTGCATAATCACTGAAAGAGTTGAACTGCATGTGCATATAACGAGAGCTGTATAACTCATCTCCTTCTACCTATGGAATTTGTTGCCACGGGCAGCAGTGGAGGCCAAGTCATTGGGTGTATTTAAGGCAGAGATTGATAGGTATCTGAGTAGCCAGGGCATCAAAGGTTATGGTGAGAAGGCGGGGCAGTGGGACTAAATAGGATAAAATGGATCAGTTCATGATAAAATGGCGGAGCAGACTCGATGGGCCGAATGGCCTACTTCTGCTCCTTTGTCTTATGGTCTTATGGTCTTATGGTCTCCTTCTACCTTAGGTTACAAACTTATCAATCACCCCTGCTGTGGACGCTTTCTGGAGGTCCAAGATCTGTATGCTCCACGACTGCTGGACTAAGTATGTAAATGTAGGAGGGGACTTTATTGAAAAATAAATGCGCTAGGTTTTCTCAAATTGACTCCTTCTACCTTAGGCCACGAACTTATCAATCGCCTCTCGTATTTTGCCCCTTAGGTCCCTTGTAAATCTTTTTCTTCTCATCCTAAATCTATATTCAATATTTTTGGAGTCCCTTACTCTGGGGAAAGGACTGTTGATGGTACCTCCAGTGTGGCTGACCTCTCCCTATAAATCAGACTCTTTAGTCCTGGTAAAATCATCGTAAACCTTCTCTGTACTCCTTCCAGTTTAACTATGTCTTTCGTATAACTGGGTGACCAATCTGAACAGTACTCAATGCGTGGCCTAATCAACAACATGTACAACTGCACATAATGGCTCAACTCCTTTACTCAGTGTCCTGTCTGCTGAAGGTCTGCATGCTAAACACATTTCTCATCCAACCTGTCTATTTGTGATGCCACATTCAACAATCTAACCACTTGAACTCATAGGCCCCTCTGTTACATTACACTCCCTTACGCCCTACTATTCATAGTATTAGCCCTGAGTTGGTTTGACTTTCCAAAATGCATTACCTTACGCTTATCTGTATTGAAGTCCACTTGCCACTCCTTGGCCCACTTGCCTAACTGATCAAGATTCCCTTGTAATCTATGATCATTTTCTTCACTCTCAATAACAATTCCTAATTTTGTTTAATCCACAAATTTACCTATCAAACGTTGAGCATTGGCATCGGAATTATTGACATACATAACAAATAACAAGTGTCTCAACATCAAGCTCTGTGACACCAGTGACTGTACTGCCTTCCCCTTCCCACCCTCTGCTTTCTACCTAACTAGTTCTCCATGGATTCTGTGGGGCCAACCTTTCCAGACCAGCCTACTATGCAGAAACCCAGCATTAGTTTGAGAAAGAGGAAGGGAATCAACACAAGCCAATCTTTTATCTATCAACAAACATCACCAAAAAGCACACCATCCTGCCATGTTACAAAGCAATTTGTTGGAGCTTATTGCATACAATTAAGCTACCAACTTTCCTGCAGTTTAATAGTGTCTATATTTTTAAAAGTTGGTGGTTCAAAAGCACTTGGCATATCCTGGGATTTTAAAAAGCATAACCTATATGAAGGATTTTCTTCCAAGCTTCATATAGATTCAGCAAAGACTTTTCTTTTTAATCAATGGCACTAAATGCTATAGTGAGATCATCAGTTATCACTTCAGTTGAAGGCAACAAACAAAAAAATGATGTGTACACCATAGTTTTTCCAACCACATAGTGCCAGCATTGATAGTTTTTTTGCCATAACTTTTCTTTAAACTTCTTTATTTTTGAGGTAAATAATTCATTGCAAAAATAACAAAATGCTCATTTGAAAAAGACACATTTTGTAGTGTGGAGATACAGCATGAGTTGTAAATTTCTGAAAACTGTTCCACTGTTTTGTCTGTCAACCTTGTGATCCTCCATATGACTGCCAGGAAATTCAGTGCCGGAAAATCGGTGCTGTTATTTAACTTTCTCATTGCCTTTAACTTTAAAACTAGCTACCAATCATAAAATTTTGAATGAAATCTACATAAAATTAGTGCAAATCATATTCGGAAATCTATATTAGGAAGTTGATCTTTCAGTGCATTGGGCAGACAGTCAAATGATAAAACTGAAAGCATAAACAGCACAGATTGATAAGTACGAAACTAGACAAATATGACACCAATAATATGCTGTTTGGAAACTGGCAGGCAAATATAATCATTTCTTATCAGCATATGTGATCTCCTGCAACTTGCTATTCTTTGAATAGCTGTCATAGTCTTCAAGTCATGAATTTAAGAAACAAAAACAAAACCTTCTCAGTAAACTATCTTAATCATTTCTTTGCTCTATGTTCCATTGGTTAAAACACTGAATAATGTCTTGCAGATAATTTAATGATCTATTAATAATCCTCAAGCAGCCAATTCAGCACTATGTTAAATTTAATTGGTTAAGAAGATAAACATTATTTTTAAAAAACCTAGATGCCCTGCTGATCTTACTAAATGGCTCTCATTTTGCAATTACAGCAATTTGTAATGGAAAATTAATTGAAGCTGCAGCATAAAGATCTCTAACCAAGATACCTAGCTCCAGAAAATTCTGAGATAATATGCAGTGCCTGTTGAATGTTTTCATGTTTTATTATTTTACAACATTGAATCACAGTGGATTTAATTTGGCTTTTTTTAGACATTGGTCAACAGAAAAAGACTCTTTTGTGTCAAGGTGAAAACAGATCTCTACAAAATCATCTATATGAATTACAAATATAAAACACAGAATAATTGATTGATAAGTATTCACCCCTTCAAGTCAGTATTTTGTAGATGCACCTTTGGCAGCAGATACAGCCTTGAGTCTGTGTGGATAGGTCTCTATCAGCTTTGCACATCTGGACACTGTAATTTTTCCCCATTCTTCTTTACAAAACTGCTCAAGCTCTGTCAGATTGCATGGAGATTGTGAGTGAACAGCCCTTTTCAAGTCTAGCCACAAGCTCTCAATTGGATTGAGGTCTGGACTCTAACTTGGTCACTCTAGGACATTAACTTTGTTGTTTTTAAGCCATTCCTGTGTAGCTTTAGCTTTAAGCTTGGGGTCATTGTCTTACTGGAAAACAAATCTCTCCTACGGTACATTTCCCTTGCAGACTGCATCAGGTTTTCCTCCAGGATTTCCCTGTATTTTGCTGCATTCATTTTACTCTCTACCTTCACACAGCGTGATGCAGTCTCCACCACACTTCACAGTAGGGATGGTATGTTTATGATGATGTGTGGTTTGGCCTATGCTAAACATAGGGTATAGTCTGATGGCCAAAAAGCTCAATTTTAGTTTCATCAGACCATAGAACTGATTTCAGCATCTCCCACATGGTTTCTGGAAAATTCTAGTTGAGATTTCATGTGAGTACTTTTTCCAACAGTGGCTTTCTCTTTGCCACTCTCCCGTAAAGCTGTGACTGGTGAAATACCTGGGCAACAGTTGTTCTATGTGCAGTCTCTCCCATCTCAGCCACTGAAACTCCCCCAGAGTTGTCATAAGTCTCTTGGTGGCCTCCCTCACTAGTCCTTTTCTTGCATGGTCACTCAGTTTTTGAGGATAGCCTGCTCTAGGCAGATTTACAGCTGTGACATATTCTTCCCTTTTCTTGATGATTGACTTAACTGTACTCCAAGGGATATTCAGTGACTTGGAAATTTTCACGTACCCATCTCCTGACTTGTGCTTTTCAATAACCTTTCTGTGGAGTTGCTTGGAGTGTTATTTTGTCTTCCTGGTGTAGATTTTGCCAGGATACTGACACACCAGCAGTTGGACCTCCCAGACGCAGGTGTATTTTTACTACAATCAATTGAAACACCTTGACTGCACACAGGTCTCCAAAAACAGATCTCCATTTAACTAATTATGTGACTTCTAAAACCAACTGGCTGCACCAGTGATGATTTGCTGTGTCATACTAAGGGGGTGAATACTTAACGCAATCTATTATTTTGTGTTCTATACTTGTAATTAATTTAGATCACTTTGTAGAGATCTGTTTTCACTTTAACATGAAAGAGTCTTTTTCTGTTGAACAGTGTCAAAAAAGCCAAATTAAATCGACTGTGGTTCAATGTTCTAAAACAATGAAACATGAAAAATTCCAAGAGGGTGAATACTTCTTATAGGCACTGTATCTGCCTTACTTTCTCAGCCTTAATTTAACCACACTTTTATTTATTTCTGTCTCCCTGGAATGGAGATCTGATTTAACTTTATTTGCATAATAAAAACTAGATACTGGCCAGCTAAAATGGTTAATTCCTGCTAGAAAGAAGCTAATTAACAATTGTTCCAAAGGCAAACATATTTTTCTAAATAGATCAGAAACTTTCCTCAGTGGGACCAGACATGCTTCTCTGCACACTGAAAGTGACATGCTCCATAACTCCATAATTCTTCCGCTAATACGTTTATTACCACAGAATAAATGATGCATTTCAGCTGGAACTGATAATTCTGTTCTTAATCAAGAAATCCATTATCATCAGAGTAAATGAAATCAACAACCCTTAGCTTGATATTGGAATTCAAAGTTAACTTATCAAAGTACATGTATGTCACCATATACAACCCTGAGGTTAATCTTCTTGCAGGCATGCTTAGTAAATCCAAGAAAGATAATAGAATCAATGAAAGACCGCACCCAACAGGACAGACAAGCATCCAATGTGCAAATTCAAAAATAGATAGATAAGTAAATAAGCAATAAAGATCGAGAACATTGGATGAAGCATTCTTGAAAGCAGGGGTGCAGTGCTAATTTTTGAGGTGCCGGAGCCGACAAAATGCTTGCCATTTCCTAAATCCTCTCTCTCTCTCACTATATATATATGTCACACCCAATTTGTGTACCTGCTCATTTCATGTACTGGACAACTTCCTTGAGCAGGTACACAAATTGGGTGTGACATATATATATGAGTAGGGCTTCTTATAATGTCAAGCACTAAACCAAGATGAAAGAAATATATGCATTCCAGAGCTCCACAGAAATATAGTGATAGTTAAGACATTAACAAGATTTTAGCCTATCACTACATTTCAGTGTATAACTGGTACAATAAAACATAAAACTTAATTTAATAAAATGACAAAGTATTACACAGTTGCACTCACTAATATCATAAAATATAATTATCAAGCAAGTAAAGAAAAAGATGAAGACAGCAGCCAGAGAACTGGAAATGAATACCAATGAATTGATCCACTTGACCCGAAACAGGAGTGTGTGGGCCATGGCAGTCAAAGCTCAAACTGGGCATAGCACCTGATGATGATGATGATGAAAGAAAAAGACGGTAATCATGTATTTTACCAATTTGAAAGTAATCACCTACCTGCCAATTGTCACCAATGAGAAGCTTCACAATAATTTCCTCAAAGGGTCAGGCGTAAAATGTGTATGGGGGTCTGAAGCAACTCTTTTCCTGGTGTCATCTGCTGATCTGTGGTGCCACAGCCATGATGTGACATACAGCTCAAGATTCCACTGAACTAGAGGAGGTCCGTGTAGTTTAACAAACATAAGTGCTGATACATGAGTTATGAGAATTCTTGAGCGTGTTGTTGTTATTATCAAGTTCATGTGACTGAATCCTCTCTCACACTCAGCAGTACTAATAGGAATAACTTGTGAGCAGCTCATTAATGGGCGTAAACCTTGGGGGATGCGGCGTCCATTATCCTCCACATAATCTCTGAAGGCATTTATTACAGAGGAAGAAGAAAGCTTAAACCTCTTACAGAGAGATGATATTGCAGCTTCTCCATAATTAGGCGGTATTTCAGCAGGCCAGTTATCTTTATCAAGGAAACACATTTCATTTAGCAGGGATTTATACATACTTTGAGGTTTAGAAGTTTGAGAACCTTTCAAGAATGTTGCCGTGAACATACAGTGCTGCAAATTGTTTATAAGACTAGTAAGAAACTGTAGATAATTAATGGAGACAATTTTGTTGTTGCTTGTTAAGGTAATTTCTCCAAACTTCCCCTTTTCAACTGCCTCTTGAACTTCTAGAGTTTTTGTACCAGGTTGCTGTTTCAGTCCACGCAGTGATATTATACTCTGTTGGATCAGTTTGTCTGCATAAACAATCGTAGTAGTGCGATTCTGTGAATACTCTGACAGTGAACCAAGTTCATGCAACGTGTCATACATTAGAGCTAAGTCCAATAGAAACTGTTCTGAAGAAAGTCTTTTCAACAGACCTTCATAGGTATTTCTGTCACTCCCAGATCTCGTTTCATCCTTTATTGCTGTTTCAAAATGAAAAAACAGTGTTTCATAATTTTGCCACACCGCTGAAACTGTTCGAAATGAGCTAGCTACCCACCTGTGCCCAGAACACGGCCTATTTTGCAAATCTGTTGTTCTAGTTGAGAGGCACTTTCAGACAGTTCCTTTTGATTTAGAGGTGATCTACTGTAAACAGAGTACAATTTGTCCATAAATGATTGAAAATGATTTATTCCATGAACTCTCTCACCGAATCACCTACTGCAAGTTCTAATCTGTGATTAAGACAGTGCCAAATTATCATGTCAGGGTAATGTTCCTTGAGAATTGTAGCAACACCAGATTTGACACCAAGCATTACGCTCGCCCCATCACTAGCAAATGCTACAAGGTTCTGTTTCAAGTAAGAGGCATCAAATCCATGGTTATTGAGACAGTTCAATAGATGCTTTGCAATATTTGCTGCTTTCTGATCAGGCAGTTCAATTAGATCTAAAAACATAAAATGGGGATCACCTTCCTTATCACTCTCACATTTGAAATAAACTATTAGGGCGGTCTTAATGCTCAGGCTTGTTGATTCATCAATGAGAACAGAAAACTTGCCATGTATCTACTTGATATGCTGGAAAATTTTCTTTTTCACATTAATGGCTATGTGATTAATTATCTCTGCAGCACTAGTGCGGGAATGCAGTCCAATTCCAATGTCAATACCATTTTGTTTTGAAGTTCCAGTAAGCCAAAGTGATCAGAGTATGATCATTCTGAGCTAAATAATATGCAGAATGAAAAATTGAACAGGTTGCCTTTAATTGTGAAGCTTTCATGGTGTCACATAATTTTCCAAGAGCATCTTCACTAGCTATATTTTCAACACTTAGAGCATCAGTGTGAGCTTTTGATAGTTTGTGATCAACAATTTTTTTCTGAGAGACTTCAAGTGTGTACTTTGATTGGCTCCATAATAGGATACTTGGTACATCTGCCATGCCAATTCTCCGATGATCTTTAAGTTCTTGAGACTGTAGAGCTTTACGTAGCTAGCCAACCATCCCTTATTAGCCTTAAATTCCTTCCTCTCGCTCTCCTCAACCCCCTCACAGTAGTGCTCATAGAGGCCAAGTGCTTTTTCACACATAATTGTGCCATCAACAGGGATATGCTTCTGTGACATGCCACACACTTAATGCTTTCTCAGTCTTTGCAAGCACTTTATCATGAACCAGAGAGACCATTTTTGCCTTTGTAGGGGTAGTACTAACACTTGCACGAATTTCAGCTTCATTCTGCTTTATTGTGTGAATGCTCGATTCATTCTTAGCGACCTTACAGCCCACTTCAGCAAGCGACATGCCACTTTTCAAAAGATCTAAGATTTTTATTTTCTCAGCAAACAATGCTCAAATAACGAGTGCTGGAGAGAGACTGAGGATCTGTGAAATGGCAGGAATCTACAGCAGGGTATGCTGGGGCAATGGGTCGAGTGAGCAGGAATTTCACAAAACAGTCACAGCTCCAGGATTTCACCAAAGACGATCAAATATCCTAATGTTATTAGTGGTATTTTCCCCACCAGCCACCACCCCCTCTCCTCAACCCCCATTTCCGTAAAATTCCCTCTATTTAATATGCGGCTGCTATTAAAATCCCCACTTGTTTATTTTGACTTTTTTTTACAGAGGCACCGGAGCACTGCTCCGGTGAGCTCCAGCAGCTCTGCACCCCTGCTTGAAAGTGAGTCCATAGGTTGTGAGAACAGTTCAGTGATGGGGCGAGTGAAATTATCCTCTCTGGTTCAAGAGCCTAATGGATGGGGGGTAGTAACTGTTCCTGAACCTGGTGGTGAGGGTCCTGAGGCTCCTGTATCACCTTCCTGTGGCAGCAGTGAGAAGAGAGCATGGCCTGGTTGTGGGGTCCTTAATGATTTTGTTGAAAACATTTTAAGAATAATTTTAATGAATAGATATTACAATGATTGGGCTACTACTTTGAACAACACACACGAAATGCTGGAAGAACTCATCAAGTCAGGCAGCTTCTATAGCGGGGAATAAACTGTCAACATTTCAGGCCAAGAGTCTTCATCTGGATTGGAAAGCAAGTGGCCAGAAGCCAGATTAAGAGGGTGGAAGGAAAGGAAGGAATACAAGGTGTCAGGTGAGGGGAAGGTGGGTGGGCAAGGGTTGGTAAAGTAAGAAGCTAAGAAGTGATAGGAGGACGATGTAGAGGACTGAAGAAGAAGGAATCTAACAGGAGAGGACAGAGGACAGTGGACAGTGGAATAAAGGAAAGAAGGAGGTATGCACAGCTGAGGGAAAGAGAAGAGGAATGAGAAAAGAAAGCAGGGGAGGAGATGTAATTACCGAAAGCTAGAGAAAGGATGTTTATGCAATCAGGTTGGAGAATGCTCAAACAGAATATGAGTCGCTACTCTCCAATCACAAACAAGAGAAAATCTGTTGATGCTGGAAATCCAAGCAACACACACAAAATGCTGGAGGAACTCAGCAGGCCAGGCAGCATCCACGGAAAAGAGTACAGTCGATATTTCGGGGTGAGACCCTTCCGCAGGACTGGAGAAAAAGTAGATTTAAAAGATAGGAGGAAGGGAGAGAGAAACACAAGGTGACAGGTGAAACCTGAAGGTGGAGGGATGAAGTAAGGAGCTGGGAAGTTGATTGGTGAAAGAGATACAGGTCTGGAGAAGGGGGAATCTGATAGAAGTGGATTCTCCAGCCCTGTATTTGATTAAAATCTTTAATCATAATATGACATTTTGGAGCACTTCACATACTATAAACTTTGTGAACCCTGTAGAATGTTCTCTATTTCTGCATAAATATGACCTAAAATGTGATCAGATCTTCACATAAGTCCTAAAACTATATAAGGAGAACCCAATTAAATACCTAACACAAAAAATGATCCAATATTACATGTGTTTGTTGGAAAAGGTATGTGAACCTCTGGGATAATGCCTTCTACAAAAGCTATTTGGAGTCAGGTGTTCTAATCAATGAGTTGAGATTGAAGGTGTGATTGTAGAGCTGCCCTGACCTGCAAAAAAGACACACAAAGTCAGGCCACTGATAGAGCCTAGTCTTCTCAAGAAAGATCTGTTTATGTGCATCATACCTCATTCAAAACAATTTTCAGAGAACCTTAGAAGAAGCATTGTAGAGATGCATCAAGCTGGAAAATGCTAAAAAGCATTTCTAAAGACCTGAGTGTTCATCAACTCACAGTAAGATAAATTGTCTATAAATGGAGGAAATTCAGTACTGTTACTACTTTCCCTAGGAGGGGGCATCCTGCAAAGATCACACCAACAGCACAACGTGCAATGCTGAAGGAGGTGAAAGGGAACTCAAGAGTAACAGCAAAAGACTTGCAGAAATCTCTAGAGCTTGCTAAAGGCTCTGTTTATATGTCCACTATAAAAAAAAAACACTGAACAAGAATGGTGTTCATGGAAGGACACCATGGAGGAAAGCACAGCTCTCCAAAAGAAAACATTGCTGTACATCTCAAATTTGAAAAATACCACCTGGATGTTCTACAATGTTTCTGGGACAATGTTCTGTGGACAGAAAGGACAAAAGTTGAACTTCTTGGCAGAAATAGAGCATTGAGTATAGGAGTTGGGATGTAATGTTGAAATTGTATAATGCATTGGTGAGGCCAAATTTGGAGTATTGTGTACAGTTCTGGTCACTAAATTATAGGAAAGATGTCAATAAAATTGAGAGAGTACAGAGGAGATTTACTAAAATGTTGCCTGGGTTTCATCTCCTAAGTTACAGAGAAAGGTTGAACAAGTTATGTCTTTATTCTTTGGAGCGTAGAAGGTTGAGGGGGGACTTGATAGAGGTATTTAAAATTATGAGGGGGATAGATAGAGTTGACGTGGATAGGCTTTTTCCATTGAGAGTGGGGGAGATTCAAACAAGAGGACATGAGTTGAGAGTTAAAGGGCAAAAGTTTAGGGGTAACATTAGGGGGAACTTCTTTAGTCAGAGGGTGGTAGCTGTGTGGAACGAGCTTTCAGCAGAAGTGGTTGAGGCAGGTTCGATGTTGTCATTTAAAGTTAAATTGGATAGCTATATGGACAGGAAAAGAATGGAGGGTTATGGGCTGAGTGCAGGTCGGTGGGACTAGGTGAGAGTAAGAGTTCGGCATGGAGTAGAAGGGCTGAGATAGCCTGTTTCCATGCTGTAATTGTTATATGGTTATAAATGCACACCACTATATTTGGAGGAAAAGGGGCACCACCAAAACCTCATCCCAACAATGAAGCATAGTGGAAACAGTGTCATGGTTTGGGACTGCTTTGCTGCCTCAGGGCCTGGACAGCTTGCAATTCAAAATTGTATCAAGACATTTTACAGGAGAATGTCACCTGAAGCTTAACAGAAGTTGAATGATGCAACAAGTCAATGATCTGAAAGACCAGAGAAAATGAACAACAGAATGGTTTAAAAAGAAGAAAATTTGTGTTTTGGAATGGCCGAGTCGCAGTCCTGACCGTAATCCTACAGAAATGTTGTGGAAGGACCTAAAGCAAGCAGTTCATGCAAGAAAGCACCACAACATCCCAGAGTGGAAGCAATTTTGTAAGGAGGAATGGCCTAAAATTCCTGCAAGCCGATGTGCAGGGCTGATCAAAAGTTACCAGAAATATTTGGTTGAAGTTATTGCCGTGCAAGGGGGTTTCACCAGTTACTGAAAGCAAAGGTTCACATTCTTTTTTTCTCTCTCAATAAATAACAAGTATAATGTTGTTTATGTTATTTATTTAATTGAGCTCTCTTTCTCTAGTTTTAGGACTTAGTGAAGATCAGATCACATTTTAGGTCATATTTATGCAGAAATAGAGAAAATTCGATAGGGTTCACAAACCTTCTAGCACCACTGTATGTGTAACTTTAAACCATCAATTAATGTATTACTGTGCAGGCTGGTGGTGCGGTGAATTTGTGCATTGAACATTGCATGCATTTTTGACCGATCTCAATATCATTCACACCACTTCTTCTGAGTATTAAGTGTAAAGGGATTAATTAATCCTTCTATTCCATCATAGAGCATGAAAACCTGCTCTCAGGTCATACTGGAAAATAATACTACTCATAACTCTTTCTCCTAATCTGAGTAAAGATGATTCAGGAACAGTGATGTAATATGTTAGAATGTCTTTACACACTAGCAAGTGGGTAGTTATGAAGGGAGATAAATTCCTAATGTAGTTAAATGAAAGTGAAATGGAGCTATTTCATTTGTTGAATAACTATTTCTTAACAAGATTTATTTGAGAAGCATCTATGGGTGGGGGGGGAGAAGAATTGTCAATGTTTTGAGTCAAGATCCTCTAACAGTCCTGATAAAGGGCCTCAACCCGTTTACAATTTATCTCCTCCAAAAGATGCTGCTCAATCTGCTAAATTCCTCCAGCTGTTTAGCTTTTTTCGCTCCAGATTCCAGCATCTGCAATCACTTGTATCTCCTATCTTTAATTAGCTGATGCATAAACACCTTCAAACTAATCTGCTGAAAAGGTGACACTTTCTAAGGTGATTAAATACAAGTTCTAGAATTGCAATTGGTAGTGAAAAGATTGCGTAGATGGTTGCAACGGGAGAACACCTTTGTCATTCATACTGATATTCTAAAGAAACTAAGAATAAATGCCAGACATCTAAAACATACTTCTTTTACCACAGTATTGTGATGTGGGGCAGTTTGGATACACAAATACTTCAGTATTGATTGACAGCTCAATTATGAAATTAGTTACAAGGAGAAAGCAGGAGAATGAGGTTGAGAGGGAAAATAGATGAACCAGGGATGAAAGGCAGAGCGGTCAGTTGGTCAAATGGCCTAATTCTGCTCCTATGCCTTGTAGTCTTGTGGTCTTAACAACCACGTTTGATGTACCAAGTAGCAAAATAGGCAACCTCGAACTTCCGCTAATCTCATTCCAAGGATTGGAGACAAGGGCCCCCTCTATTTATTACACAGTGGCGAAAATATCTGAGCATTTCAATTTGTCTGACGTATGGCTCCAATGTCAAGACTTTCTGTACGCCTTAAAGTGTATAGTTGTGGCTGAGGTTTCAATATAGTCCATTTAACATTTTGTCTGCAATCTGAAACATTAACTTTATATATCTTCCCACAGATCAGAATCAAAATTTAGATGAATCAGAATCACAGATTTAGATGATTTTTGTCTCTTGTGGCAGCTGCACAGCACAAAGACATAAAATTACTATAAATTACAAAACTAAATAAATGATGCAAAAAAAAAAGGAATAATGAGGCAGTGTTCATGGGTTCACGGATCATTCAGAAAACTGATGGCAAAAGAAGCTGTTTCTGAATCATTGAACGTGGGTCTTCAGGCTCCTGTACTTCCTCTCCAAAGACTGTAATGAGAAGAGAGCATGTCTCATGTCTCATGTGGTGAAGCTACTTAGTCATAGATGCCACCTACTTGAGGCAATACGTCTTGAAGATGTCTTCAATTGTGTGTAAGTTTATACTGTGGAGCCCAAATGGAAGTTCTCAAGCTGAAACCTTGTCTGTCTATTTCCCTCTGGAGATGCTGACTAACCCACTGAGTTCCTCCAGTACCTTGTGTATCGCTCCAGATTCTATCACCTGAAGTTTCTTGTGTCCCCATCATCAAAAGCTGTGTTTCTCTATGGAGCTGTCAAAAGTGATTCCTACTTGTAGATTACATTTAAAATAAACTTGAAGACTGGTTGGTGTTTGCATTGATGGTTACTATACCTTTCACCTTCATACAGTCTGACTATGGCTGCTCTGACAATCTCAACCTGTTTTATAAAAACAGAAAATTCTGCAGAAGCTGGAAATCTTTATTTATTGAGATACAGGGCGAAGTAGGCCCTTTGCCCTTCCAGTCACGTCGCCCCAAGTTAATGTTTGCCTAATCACGGGACAATTTACAATCACCAATTAACCTACTAACTGATAGGTGTTTGGAATGTGGGAGAAAACGGGAGCACTTGAAGGAAACCCACGCGGTCATGGGGAGAATGTACAAACTCCATACGGGCAGCGGCTGGAACTGAATGGGGATCGCCTGTACTGTAAAGCATTGAATTGAATGGGGATCGCCTGTACTGTAAAGCATTGAACTGAATGGAGATCGCCTGTACCGTAAAGCGTTGAACTGAATGGGGATTGCCTGTACTGTAAAGCATTGAACTGAATGGGGATCCCTGTACTGTACAGCGTTGAACTGAATGGGGATCGCCTGTACCGTACAGCGTTGAACTGAATGGGGATCGCCTGTACTGTAAAGCGTTGAATTGAATGGGGATCGCCTGTACTGTAGAGCGTTGAACTAAATGGGGATCGCCTGTACTGTAAAGCGTTGAACTGAATGGGGATCGCCTGTACCGTAGAGCGTTGAACTGAATGGGGATCGCCTGTACTGTACAGCGTTGAACTGAATGGGGATCGCCTGTACCGTAGAGCGTTGAACTGAATGGGGATCGCCTGTACTGTAAAGCATTGAACTGAATGGGGAGCGCCTGTACCGTACAGCATTGAACTGAATGGGGATCGCCTGTACTGTACAGCGTTGAACTGAATGGGGATCGCCTGTACCGTAGAGTGTTGAACTGAATGGGGATCGCCTGTACTGTAAAGCATTGAATTGAATGGGGATCGCCTGTACCGTAGAGCATTGAACTGAATGGGGATCGCCTGTACTGTACAGCGTTGAACTGAATGGGGATCGCCTGTACCGTAGAGTGTTGAACTGAATGGGGATCGCCTGTACTGTAAAGCATTGAATTGAATGGGGATCGCCTGTACCGTAGAGCGTTGAACTGAATGGGGATCGCCCGTACTGTACAGCGTTGAACTGAATGGGGATCGCCTGTACTGTACAGCGTTGAACTGAATGGGGATCGCCTGTACGTAAAGCGTTGAACTGAATGGGGATCGCCTGTACGTAAAGCGTTGAACTGAATGGGGATCCCCGTACTGTACAGCTTTGAACTGAATGGGGATCGCCTGTATCGTAGAGCGTTGAACTGAATGGGGATCGCCCGTACCGTAAAGCGTTGAACTGAATGGGGATCGCCCGTACTGTACAGCGTTGAACTGAATGGGGATCGCCTGTACTGTACAGCGTTGAACTGAATGGGGATCGCCTGTACGTAAAGCGTTGAACTGAATGGGGATCCCCGTACTGTACAGCTTTGAACTGAATGGGGATCGCCTGTAGCGTAAAGCGTTGAACTGAATGGGGATCGCCTGTACCGTACAGCTTTGTGCTAACCACT
Organism: Mobula hypostoma; assembly: GCF_963921235.1. Lineage (NCBI taxonomy): Eukaryota > Metazoa > Chordata > Chondrichthyes > Myliobatiformes > Myliobatidae > Mobula > Mobula hypostoma. The sequence continues at coordinate 69,324,272 of NC_086108.1, forward strand.
ATACTACTGTGCCGCCCCCAGTTCTTGAACAACACGGGCAAAATGCTGGAGGAACTTATCAATTCAGGTGGCATTTATGGAGGGAAATTAAAAGTTAAGATTCCTAGCTGACTTTTCTCAGGACTGGCCTGATGAAGGTTCACAGCCCAAAACATCAACTGTTTATTCCCCTCCTTAGATGTTGCCTGACTCAACCTGTTTCAGTATGCTATACTTAGGAGGTGACAATAGCAAATTCATATCCTTCTTATTTAAAAGTGCATACAACAGAGATTTTCCAGCATTATGGGGTTTCTAATATGGCAGTAATTGATTTTCACTCATATTACCTTGCAGACTGCACCTCAGATTGGAGAGATGCCAAAATTAGATGGGGTTTTAGTTTTTAAATGAGCTATCTTCACCTTGCACTAGTTAGTTGTACCCTATATCTTCTGATTGCTATGTCTCATCAATGGCTAACTGCTTGAGGATAATGGCTACCCCCTAAACATACAGCTTCTGAAATAACAGCTGAATTTTCTAATTTCCCATTATTATGCTTATGTTCCTGTCCCACCGCTTTTCTTTAAAATGCCTTGCTAATGATCAGTATTCATGTTCCTTATCAACTGATCTGACTGAACCTGTCTCCATATAAACTTTTGTCTTACTCCTCACTCCTCCTCCCAGCTCTGCTTGGAAAACTATGAACCCTCCACCCGATCCCCTAAGGGTTGCTGACCGAAGACATCGATTAGTTTTTTCTCCCCCACAGATGCTGTTTGACAGACTGAGTTCTTCCAGCATTTCTGTTTTTGTTTTAGATTCCAGCACCTTCAGTGTTACTTGCTTTTCATAGATTGGACTCACATGGGTTCCCACAGTTACCACTTCTGATTTAGTTGAAATAAAGGAGAATTTGTTTAATCTGAAAATGAGACCAACCAGATGTAGGTGGTGGTGAGAGGGCATAGGCTGGCCTCCACACAAGGGAGTAGTGAAGAGCTCACAGTCAATTCCATTGCAGGATGGGAGGTTAAGGGGGGGGGGGTTTAAAAAAATTGGCACTGATAAATTGTAAACAGTCAAAATGGATGGATGCAGCAGTGGTTTTACTGATGAAGGTGGGAAGAGACACTACTAGAAGAGAAAAAAATCATATGAAAGAAGAAAGAAATACGCAGTGTGAGATTAGAACTAGTGGAAACAATGTGTCAACCTAGATAATGCAGTTTTAGATCTTGGAAAAGAGCCAGAAGCAAGCTCTGCAGGGTCAGAGGCTGTCAGCACTGGAGGGGAGATCTTTAGTGAAGATTACCTCAGATTGTCTGGGAGACATTGCCCAAATGTTCAGTAGTCAGATCATGGTCCAGGCAGAGGTAGGAGGAGGTTTTACAGAGCTGACATTCACCAGGCATGATACAGAAATCGGCTGCCAGGGTTTAGTGATAATTTTAAGGTTAGTCCTAGATTTGATGGGCGGGGGAAGCTAGTGTGAACAACAGTGTGGGAAAAATTGAGACAATCCATACTGCATCGCCTGGTAATGCATGGGAAAGAGTCATGTGAAGAGGTATGCAATGTTGATGAAATATTGTCATAACATCAATCCGTTATGGTAGTTGTAATTGGTGGAGGTTCAGCTCTCTCTTATTTTGTTTGTTGTGTGGTTGAAGTGAGCTTTGAACCAACCAACCTCCAACGGAGTTTGTGTCTAAAGAAGTCTCAAAAATATCTCCAGGTGTTTTCCTCTTCCTTGAACTTGCCTTTCATCACTCAACAATTTCCGCTATTCAGATACTGATACTGCTGCTCTGACCCTCACCTAACAAAACCCAGCCAGCATCGCTTATTTTGCATTCTCGTCTTACCCTGGGGCTTGGTCATTCTGACGCCCATGGCTTGCCTCTCGACTTGTTTTACTGTTTACTGCTCTCCTCAGCCCCGACTCTGCAGCGTCATAAAAAAGTCTAATCCTTTCCAGCAACACACATCAAAGTTGCTGGTGAACGCAGCAGGCCAAGCAGCATCTATAGGAAGAGGCGCAGTCGACGTTTCAGGCCGAGACCCTTCGTCAGGACTAACTGAAGGAAGAGTGAGTAAGGGATTTGAAAGCTGGAGGGGGAGGGGGAGATGCAAAATGATAGGAGAAGACAGGAGGGGGAGGGATAGAGCCGAGAGCTGGACGGGTGATAGGCAAAAGGGGATACGAGAGGATCATGGGACAGGAGGTACGGGAAGAAAGATGGGGGGGGGTGACCCAGAGGATGGGCAAGAGGTATATTCAGAGGGACAGAGGGAGAAAAAGGAGAGTGAGAGAAAGAATGTGTGCATAAAAATGAGTAACAGATGGGGTACGAGGGGGAGGTGGGGCCTAGCGGAAGTTAGAGAAGTCAATGTTCATGCCATCAGGTTGGAGGCTACCCAGACGGAATATAAGGTGTTGTTCCTCCAACCTGAGTGTGGCTTCATCTTTACAGTAGAGGAGGCCGTGGATAGACATGTCAGAATGGGAATTAGCCTCCAACCTGATGGCATGAACATTGACTTCTCTAACTTCCGCTAGGCCCCACCTCCCCCTCGTACCCCATCTGTTACTCATTTTTATGCACACATTCTTTCTCTCACTCTCCTTTTTCTCCCTCTGTCCCTCTGAATATACCTCTTGCCCATCCTCTGGGTCACCCCCCCCTTGTCTTTCTTCCCGGACCTCCTGTCCCATGATCCTCTCGTATCCCCTTTTGCCTATCACCTGTCCAGCTCTTGGCTCTATCCCTCCCCCTCCTGTCTCCTCCTATCATTTTGCATCTCCCCCTCCCCCTCCAGCTTTCAAATCCCTTACTCACTCTTCCTTCAGTTAGTCCTGACGAAGGGTCTCGGCCTGAAACGTCGACTGCGCCTCTTCCTATAGATGCTGCTTGGCCTGCTGCGTTTACCAGCAACTTTTATGTGTGTTGCTTGAATTTCCAGCATCTGCAGAATTCCTGTTGTTTGATTTCTAATCCTTTCCATCCGAGATTAAAAGTTATCGATAAGAAACATTGTTTATCTATTCATAGATGTTGCCTGATCCACTGATTATTTGCAAGATTTTAGCTGGCATCTCTGATATCCGCAAGTTTTCACTTTTTCCACAAAGAGAACTTCTTAAGTGCAGCCACTGTCGACAATGTGCAAATGAAACGGTAGGAGGATGAAGTGAGGTCGGCCCAGCACCGGAAGGTGTGGGAAGTGCGCTCAAAGACGAGACCACTGTGCTTTGGGTGAAGACCCAGATGTTGATGCATCCATTTCCACCCAGGTTGCGACTTCATTGCGAACGGTCGCAACAATCTCTGCTGATGTCAGCCTGCGTGCCTCGGGGGTGACGTAATACGCGCAAGTCGTCACGCCGACGGGCCCGTGTGCAGGCGCAGGGAAGGAGAAAACGCTAAAATAAAGGGGGTCGCCGGCTGTTGGGCGTAAGATTGACTCAGGGGTTTTGTGTCAGCTTACAACAGCGGTTGTTGCTTAATAAACGAGCCTATTGATGACAACCTGGTAGTCTCGGGTTCTCGTCTTTCCCCCGCCCTCGAGTTTCAGGGCAGCTTGTTATTTGTTTTCTATTGCAGCTGCACGGAGCCGAGCGGCCTTGTCTCCGGCAGAAGGAAACGCTCTGCATTTGTGGGGTGAAACATCGCGGCGACGTTGCCCAGAAAGAAGAGCTTGTTCGTTTCATTTGCTCTCCGTCCGGTTTTCCTTCCTCCTCGACACCCCCTCCCCTTCCCGGCCAAGCAGTAATGGTAAATGCAGTGTAATAATTAAGGAGAAATATGGGAAATTGTTTGAAATCTCCGACGTCTGATGACATTTCTTTGCTTCACGAGTCTTCTGACCGGGCGAGTTACGGAGATGGCACCGAAATAGACCAAGAGCCGCCGCCGCCATATCAGGTTTGTCTTTGTCTTTTTGGGGCAAGTTTCTTTGTCGTATGCCCTTTGTGCATCTGTATTCTCTGTCGCTGCCAGCGTTTAATTAAACACATCGTTTGATTTATTTTTGTTTAATGACTTTCAACGCTATCTTTATTTTGCATTATTAATTAACCAAAAGGGGTTTGAAAAGATTTATAAATATGAACCTATCACTCGAAAATTTAAGTTGACATTACATGTTTTAGAGTTCAAGTGCTGTTCAAGAATGAAGGTAACTTTGTATTATGATGCATTTTAAATATCAAACGTAATGTTATTTTTAGCAAATTAGACAAAATTAAAAACTTTAACTGGGCCTATATTGTTCTCCATTTTATTATGGAACTTGGTGTAGTAATTAAATGCGCACCGCTCCGTAATATTCGTTTTACTATTGGTGGATATCTTTTGGCGCAGTTAACAGTCGGGGGAAAACAGGGCAGCATTGTGAAGTTAGTGGTCTGTTGTGTCTGCAGTAGATAAGAGATCGTTGTGTTCCTCCTATTTCATTTGTATTGGCTCTGACTGAACTTTAATGCAGATCCAAAATCAAAGATGATCTTTATTCGCCTATTTACCTGTTTGAAAAAAAATGTTATGTTATGGAGTGGTGGAGTGACAAATCTTGGTTCGGTGTTTGGACAGAAATAGTGAAGAAAAATGCTCATCACATAGAACTCTTATCAATTTGCAAAGCCCGAAGCATGCAAGAATGAGTTTCCTTCCTTATGCTTTTCTCTCCAAAACCTTTCCTAAAGGATGTAACAGCCATTATTCTTTGTGGAATCAAGCAGAGCTGCTCTTAGCATTCCTATAGTGATAGGACTATACTGTAGTGACATTTTCAATAGTAATCTTAATGAAGTAAACATCTAATGCCTTTTATAACCAAATGAAAGAAAAGTCTTGGTTTCTTAACTTTAAAACAAGTGAAACATTTTTTTTGCAGAGCTGTAGGTCATCATTTTAAATCCTAGGCAATCAAGTACAGTAAGTAGTTAGTGACGTTTTGTTGAATGCCAGTTTGGATAGACTGAGAAAGAAAATAGTACTTTCAGTGAGCATTGTCCTTGAGGGAGGGAAACTTTGTTAAAAATTTCTTGTTTGTTTGCAGATATCTTACAAATGATTTTTATTTCACTGCATCCACAAATTGTCTGGGGGAGGGGAGCTATTTGTTTCAATTGATCTTGATACAATTCAACATCCATTCCCTTAAATGGAGTTGATTTTGGGTATGTGCAAGTTGTTGCATTTTGGGAAGGCAGGTTAGGGTAGGACTTCCACTGTTAACAGTAGGGACTTGAGAACTGTTGTAGAACAGAGTAACAGTGTTCCCCAGTGTCGGTAGTACAAAATTAGTGGGCACAGATACAAAGTGCGAGGGGAGAAAATTAAGAGACTTGAGACTGTTACTTTACACTGGAATGAGCTGCCAGAGGAAGTGGTTGAGGTGGGTACAGTTGCAACACTTAAAGGGGCATTTGAGTGGGTATGTGGAGGGGAAGGGCTTGGAGGATTGTGGGCTGAATGTGCGCAAGTGGGACTAGAAGGGAGGATGCTGTGGTTGGGATGTTGCAGTTGGTGTGGTCACTTTTGGAATATTGTGTTCATTTTTGATCACCCTGCTAGAAGAATGATGCATTTAAGCTGGAGAGAGTGAAGAGGATATATTTAGAACTCAAGATGTTGAGTAATGGGGAGATGTTGAGTAAGTTAGGACTTGACTGATAAGAGAATGGAGGGGTGATCGTACAGAGGTGTATAAAATCAAGAAGGTGAATGCATGCAGTCTTTGCTCAGAGTTGGGGAATAAAGCAGTAAAGGGCAAGCTCTTTGGGAGTAGGGAGTGATTTGATTAGAACAGAGAGGCAGTTTTTTTGCCCAGAGGGTGATCTGCATATGGAATGAGCTGCTGGAGGAAGTGGTAAAGCAGCCACATTAACAACATTTGAAAGACAAAGGGAACATGGATAGGAAAGGTTTTGAGGGATATGGGACAATAAAGGCTAATGGCACAAGATCAGATGGGGAATCTTGGTTGGCATGGACCAGTTGAACTGAAGGACTTGTTTCTATACTGTTTAACTGTCTTTGAATCCAGGTGTCCTGAGCATGTGGAGTGTAATTGCTAATGGTAGATAAGTGGTCTGCCTGGAATACAAAGAAATCCTTACCATTTTGGTCTGTGGGCCATTTAAATCCTACTTTCCATCTTTCATCCTTCCCTTTCTCTTCTAACCTCTCATCCCATTTTTATAAACAAAAATCCAAAGATAAACTATCCCTACTTGCCTTTCGAATTGTATATATGGTCTTTGAGGTTAATGAGATTGTACTTGCCTAATTCTTATTCATACGGATATAAGCAGGGAGACTCCAGCAAAGGTTTCTTTGTGTTTCAGTACTTTTACCTATAGTCCTCCAACGGAATGTTCTTGTCTCCCTTTCATTTGCTGTCTGAGTTGGCCCTTAGCAATGTTATCTGAGGACACAATCAGTTTCCATAACAGAGTTAGCACTATACAATCTATCTTGCCTGAAAATCTGTTGGCTCTGAACTTTCAGATTGATGGTCCATTTGCTAGTGGAAAAGCAAATGTTTTCTCCAACTAATATTTTTGGGAAGTCATTGTCTTGGATCCTGCTACCAAACTGATTTACAATGTAGAGTTATATTTGACCCTTGGGTGTCCTTTTATCCATGTTATCAGTAAGCCATTCTATTTCTACCTTTTGTGACATTGCCAGACTTTTGCCCTGTTGTAGCTCAACTGCTGCTGAAACGGTTGCCTGTATTTGTTATTTCAATGCACTTGTAGCCAGTTATTTTTGTAAACTTAAGGCCATTCCAAAACTTTGCCTAATCAACACAGGTATCATTTGCTCTGCGTCTAAGGCTGCTAATCTACATTGGTTCCCAGCTAAGGAACTACCACAATTTTAAAATTTGTAGTGGTCTTCAAGTTTTCAAGTGTAGTGGTCTTCAAGTTTTCAAGGTCTTCAAGTGGTCTTCTAGTTCTCTCCAAGGCAATACCCTTTTTTGTTGTCTTATCCAGCTCTGGAACCCCTACTTTGTGATTTTTATAAATTACTTGGATAAGGGTGGGTTAGTAAATTGGTAGATGACATGAATGTTAGTGACATAGATAAAGTGGAAGGTTGTAGTTTACAGTAGGATGTTAACAGGATATAGAGCTGGGCTGAGAAGTGGCAGATGGGAGTTCGGTCTGGATAAGTGTGAAGTGATAAACTTGGAAGGTAAAACTTGAAGGCAGAGTACACGATTAATAGCAGAATTCTTATCTTTGTGTGGAGGAACAGAGGGATCCTTACGATGTCCACGTCCATAGATCCTTCAAAGTTGCATACATGTTGAGAGGGTGGTTAAGAATATGGTGTGTTATGGTATATTGGCCTCATTAGTCAGGAGATTCAGTAGAACTGATTGGACCACACTTGGAATATTATGCTCAGTTATGATCACACGAAGGATGTGGACACTTTAAAAAGGGTGCAGAAGAGATTTACCAGGATGTTTCCTGGATTAGAGAGCATGTTTTACGGGGAAAGGTAGAACAGTCTAGGGCTTTTCTCTTTGGATCAAAGGAGAATGAGAGGCCACTTGATAGACATGTATAAGAGGCAAAGATTGAGTGGACATCCAGTGGCTTTTTCCACACAGCAACAATGGTTAATGAGAGGACATAATTTTACGATGATTGGAGGAAAATATGGGGGCATGTCAGAGGTAGATTTTGCACACAGTGGTGGGTGCATGGAACATGCTGCTTGCGTTGGTGGTAGAAGCAGATACATTAGAGACATTTAAGGGATCCTTAGATAAGCACATAGATGAAAGAAAAATTGAGGGCTATGTGGAAGGGAAGGGTCAGATCTTGGAGTAGGTTAAAAGATCAGCACATATTGGGCTGAATGGTTTGTACTGTTCTCTACTATACTTGTCTTTTAAACCTTCCAAGAAATGAGTTCCTCCAATTCTGGCTCTTCTGAATTATTTCATTGTTCACTAGCAGTTTTCAGTTTCTATCTTCTGAATTCCCTAAGTAGAGTTTTCCTCCTTTTAAGTTCTTTTGTACCTGCCAATAGTCCTTCTATCATTGTATCAGATTTGATGCTTCTCCGAAATGTCTTTGATCATGCTGAAAATTGCAATATGTGTGGAAAATCTACTTGCCTGCACATTTTTCGTATGTATGATGTGATAAGATTGGTTTGTTGCTGGACCAGTATGGGAAATGCAGCCAAACATACACCACCACTAACCCTTTCGGTAGCCTGTAACCTTTTTCAAAAGTGTATTTTAATAAATAGCTTAATGGATGGCTTAAAGAAAATTGCATTGCAACTTTGTTTAAATGCTGAATGTTTGTATTCAATGTTTATGAACATTTTTAATTTCAGGCAACAAAATATCAGTGTTTTACAAATACTCAACTTATTTTGACCAGATGTGAAATTGATTTCATGAATATTGCTTTTTATTTATCAATTAAAATGGAATTCTGATATGGCCTTTGGTATTAGATTGTGAATTCAAGCCCCATTATAGGTGATGCCTCAGTGCCGTAGAATAGTACAGTGTTGAGCCTGGCTTCCAGGTAAGACCCCACTGTGAATTTCAGGTTGCATAGCCTCGTGATCCATTTGGGTCAGGTCCAGCCATATCGTGCTTGCAGAGAATAAGAGATGCTGACACAGAGGCAAAGAAAGGATGTCATCTTCTGTCTATGCAGTGATATAATGGTCTGTTCAGGACAGAAAAAAGTAGATTTAATGTACTTGTTCTGACATTGGCTATTTTGCTTCACCAAATAGCATAGTATCAATTAGTGTAATTATGTTTACAGTTACTGTTATTTTGACTTAAATAGCCATCTTCATTTACTATTTGACCTTGCACCATTTTATTGGAGATAATGCGTCGTACTTTACAATAATTTTTAACAACATTCTTTATAATTGTTCAATTGCAGCAACAATATTGAAATGCTATGTCATAAAAGAAATGGATTAATATGATTTTACATATTTTAAGCACTTCACCATACCTTCAAATTATCTCTTTTAGTATTATTGGTTCTGCTGATAGTGCAAAGGAGAGCTGGATGTAAAGAGCACTATGGAGTCTAGAAAGGGATCTAGATTAAGTAAAGAGGCAATATCTTTGGAGTACAAGGAGATCATGTGAAATTGTCCTTTTTAAAGGGGAAAAATAAAGATTATCTACATGGTGAGAAATTGCAGAAATCTCAGTTTATGCAAAATGTTAAGTGCAGGTGTAGCAAATCAAGAAAGTTAACAATAGGAAACGAGAGAAAATCTGCAGATGCTGGAAATCTGAGCAACACACACAATGCTGGAGGAATTAAGCAGGCCAGGCACATCTATGGAAAAAAGTATAGTTGACCTCTTGGCCTAAAACCACTCAGCAGGACTGAAGGAAGAAAAGCTGAGGAGTAGATTTGAAAGGTGGGGGGAGTGGAGAGAGAACCACCAAGTGATAGGTGAAACCAGGATGGGGAGGGATGAAGTAAAGAGCTGGGAAGTTGATTGGTGAAAGAGACAAAAGGCCATGGAAGAAAAAGGGGGAAGGAGCATTAGAGGGAGACGATGGGCAGGCAGGCGATGAGGTGAGAGAGGGAAAAGAGGATGGGAAATGGAGAAGAAGGGCGATGTTGGGGGGCATTACCAGAAGTTTGAGAAATCGATGTTCATGCCATCAGGTTGGAGGCAATGTTTATCACAAGGGGAAAATTATGCATAACATACAGACATTGGTGAGACTTCACGTGGAGTTTTCTGTGCAATATTGGTCTCCTTGGGAAGGATGATGATAAGACCATAAAGCATAGGATCAATGTGGCTGATTTATTATCTCTCTCTTGCCTTAGCCTTTTACCCCGTAAACTTTGACAGCCTTACTAATCAAGACCCTATCAAACTCCACTTATAATTTCCTCAATGACTTGGCCCCCACAGCCATCTGTGGCAGTGAATTCCACAGGTTCACTACCCTCTAGCTAAAGAAATTTCTCCTCTTTTCTGTTCCTTCTATTCTGAAGCTGTGTCCTCTTGACCTGAACCTCCTCCCCCATATAGAAAAAACTTCTCCCCATCTACTCTGTCTAGGCCTTTCAATATTCTATAGATTTTAATCAGCCCCCCCACCCCTTCTAATCTCCAGCATGTACCTGTCTAGAGCAATCAAACACTACCCATGTTGGCCACAGTCATCATCCAAATCATTGAGATGTAACATGAAGAGTTCCCCAACACCATCTTCTGCAGAACACTAAAAGGCAGCCAACCAAAAAAAGACCATAACATTGGGTCAGAATTAGGCCATTCAGTACATCAAGTCTTTTCTACCCTTTGATCATGGTTGATCCATTTCCCTCTGAACCCCATTCTCTTGCCTTCTCATTGAAACCTTTCACACCCTGACTTGTCAAGAATTTGTCAACCTCGGCGTTAAATTCACTGGATGGCCTGGCCTCCATAGCTGCTTGTGTCAATGAATTCCACAGATTCACCACCCTGTGGCCAAAGAAATTTCTCCTCATCTCCATTCTAAATAGAAATCCCTTTATTCTGAGGTTGTTCCCTCTGGTCCTTGATTTTTCTCCCCCCCCCCCCCACCTTTATTCCTACTCCAATTTCCCCCAGGATCAATAAAGTATGACTATGACTCTTTGCCTCCTGTCAGTCAGCCAATTTATGCTAGTATCTTCCCTGTAATTACATGGGTTCTTATTTTGTTCAGCGGCCTCTTGTGCAGCACCTTGTCAAAGACCTTCTGAAAATCCAAGTAAAAAAACATCCACGGATTTGTCAGGCAAGGATTTCTGAAGGAAACCATGCTGACTTTGGCCTACTTATCACGTGCCTCCAAGTACTTCAAAACCTCATCTTTAATAACGAATTCTTGCATTTTACCAATCACTGAAGTCAGGTTAACTGGCCTATAATTTATTTTCTTTTTCCTCCTTCCCTTAAAGAATGTAGTGATATTTGCAGTTTTCCAATCCGGCACAACTAATCCAGAAACTAGTGATCATTGAAGGATCGCTTAATGCCTCCACAATCTCTTCAGCTACCCCGTTCAGAAATGGAATGCAGTGGAAGCAGTCTTGAAGTCTGTTATGCTAATATTCATGGCATGGAACTATGGAAGGCTAATTGCAAGCAGATGATATTTGGATTGGCATCATGATTGCCACAGAAAATGTTCATGTGCAGTACTGTTTTATGAAATGTGTAAGAACCTGAGAGGTATTTTCAGGTCGGATGAGGAGAGGATATTTCCTCTTGAGGGGTATCTGAAATTGGCATTGCTGTTTAAAACAGGGGTTGCATGACCATGAGAAAATTTGTAAGTTGCAAACACTAATTACAAGGATTCTTGCATATAAAAAAGACCATAAAATAGTAAGACCATGAGCGAGCTATATGCCCCTTCTAATCTGCTGCACTGTTCATTAAGGTCATGATTGATCATATCTTGACCTTAACTCCATATTCCTGCCTTTTCCTGATTATGTTTCATTTTTTCAATGTTCAGTCTTGCTGTCTTCACTCCAGAGCCAACATCATTCCAAGCTCAGTCACAGAGTGACTGGGCATGGCTTGTGTACATACTTGGGGACTGAGGTTGAAGTCAATTATCGACTCATTCACTGAAGCTTCCAAGTACTTGTAAAATTGATCCCATAACAATCTACCCTGCAGCAAAATGCCTCAAATAATGAAGGTCCATGATTAAAAACCTGGAAAAAGTAATTTGCCAAGAGCCAGCTTCCAAAATATGACAAAAGGCAGACACTGCTTCTAGTGCACTGGCACATATCTTTGTTATCTAGACTGAAGTTTATGAAGATGGGTATTGATTGCTTCATCCTGTACATTTAAGAGATCTAGACTATCTAGAGAGGCTCCTCAAAGCATGGACAGATGCCACTGTCCACGAATTTTCCGCAAATTCGTTCACATCTTTTGGCAGGATGAATCTATCTCTGACAATATCCTCGCCATCAAGTCTGCTCCAATAGGCAGACTACATCATTCACACGCCTGACACCAAATTCCAAAGCGGTCAATTAACTCCAAGTCATTTCATGCCAACAGAATACAGCGGAGTAGAAATATGTCAAGGATATTCTCAAAAAGTGTTGGGCTGGGGAAATTTAACAGCCTCATTGACTGCCACCAGTGGGAATTTCTGGATAAAGATTTTTTAAAATAACATAGAATAAGGACATTGGTACATTGAATTTCTCATCCTTAACACTGGTCACTTTTTTAATGTCTTTTCAATAGTTCATCAACTTAACCAATTTTTCTGCCGTTCACCTGCACTGGAGTAATTTGAAGTAACTAGTTGAGTTGCCAACTGATCCTTGGATATGGGAGGAAACGGGAACATCCAGAGAGCAGCCCAAACAGTCACTGAGGATTTGCTCAATGTGCACTGTTTTTGAAGGTTAGAATTTAACCAGGTTCACTGGAGATGTAAAACAGCAGAACTAATTGCTGTGCTGCCCTTTATAGAAAAGCAATCAACAGTGTACTGAGGACCTTGGGTCATCTCAGGAACACAGGAAGAATGGCACTGTGTTACATACTATATACACTCACTGGAGAATGATCCACTCTCTGCAGTAGGACTCTCTGCTTAGTTCCCTTGTCTCCATCTCTTGTTGGAAGTTTGGACTTTGATCATGCAGGCACATTAGTTGTCAAAACATTGTAAAATCTATTTATGCTTAGAGAAAATGCTAAAGTTCTAGTTGTATTTGAGATTGACTGTTCACTTTTCATATCATGTACCCTGGATCTATCCCAGTTTTTTTTTTAACTGGGATATTCCAAGAAGATAGTCATTTATCATGCTGGTTGACTATCTCTGCTGTCATACCTGTTTTAAATCAATGCACTGTTTCTTTGTGATATTAGGTAAGGTGAATAGCACCAGTAAATGATTTGACTGTAGAAATGAGTGCATGTTATTTAAACTTACAGAATACACAGAAATGGGCTCTTCAGCCCATCGTGCCAATATCATTTTTGTCTTTATTCTAATTGCATTTGCCCATTTAGGATATGGGCTTAATGCTGTCCATTCAAGTGCTTGTCTAAACCTCATGATTATTCCCAATTCCACCGCCACCTCTGGCAGTAAGTTCCATATACTCACTACTCTATATATTTAAAAACTTGCCCCTTGGATCTCCTGCAAAACTCCTTCCTCTCAGTTTAAAACCCATGCCCTCTTGTTATTGATACACAGACCGTGGGAAAAAGATTCTGACTTGTCTACGCCACTTGCTCTTTTATAGCCCAGCCTATACAATTCTTTGCATAACAAAAGCCCTTTAGTCTTCTAGATAATGTCCTCTCATGTATGCTCTCTAGTACAGCCACATCTTCCTATAGTGTAGCAACCAGGACCACATGCAGTAGTCCAAGTGTGGTTTAACCAGTGCATTTTTAGTTGCAACATTAATCGCACTTTCAATTAAAATGCCCTGACCTATGAAGCCTTATGCTATCAAAACACACAAAATGCTGGAGGAACTCAGCAGGCCAGGCAGCATCTGTGGGGGGAAAAGTACAGTCAACGTTTAGGGAAGGGTCTCGGCCCAAAACGTTGACTGTGCTTTTTTCTGTAGATCCTATCTACTGAGTTTGTCTTGTATTTTGTGTGTGTGTTGCTTGGATTTCCAGCATCTTCAGATTTTCCCTTGTTTGTTGAAGCCTTATGCTATCTTCACCTAATCTGCACATCTAATCTTTTCCAGTGGACAATGTACTTGAACCCTTGGGTTCCTCCATGCCTCATCTTTCCTTAGAGCCGTAACTTTTACAATTGGACTTCCCATAAGCATTATTACCTTGCATTTGTCAGGATTAAATTCCTCTGCTGCTTCATTTGATTTTCTGTATAATTCTGTATTCTGCTTTCACCTTGAACAACCCTCCTTGATTTCTGCAACACTATGAACATTTTTTTTTCGAAAGAGTTGCTAATAATTCTAAATCAAAAATGTATCACAAACAGAGTCACAGCAAGCATCCCTATGATATACCAATGATCACAGATTTCTAACCAAAGTAGTTTTTTGTTGTTGTGAACTTTGGCTGAAAATAAAGGCTTTTGAACTGTTTCTGTCACTCTGATTGCATTCAAATTTCCATTCACACTCCCTAAATCAATATCATTTAAAATCCTTGTCTAATAAGTGTCAATTGCAAACTTGAAAATTTCAGTTGATCTAGTTTGGAAAACTTTTCAGGAGGTTATTTTGTTACTAGTTTCAGTAAATACATGCTTTCAGACATCTGAAGGATCTATTTCTAAATTTTGTGGTTATCCTACCAGTTTTAAACCTTTACACCACAGAAAATCTGGACATGGAATAGAGAAAGTGCATTGACGATTTTCCTTGCAAATCAGTTGTAAATGGCCAATTTTAGTTCACTATTTTAGTTGCCTGTTATTGATATGGCAGTTTGATTGTTGCCAAATAAAAAGTAGTAAGGAGGTGACTGAAGGTTTTTTTTTAAACAAGTAAGAAATTAGATCTTGCAAATTAACAGCTGCAAAGTGCTGATTGGAAATAATTTAAGAATGTTTAGTAGAATTAACAGAAATTGAACCGACTATTAAATAAAAAGTAGGGTTTGTAGTTGGGGATGGAAAAAATGTAAGGCAAAATTGGTAATGGAGGAAATGCATAGCAAAGAGAAATGGCCTTCCACCTGTGAAAACAATACTGGATATGCTCATGCCAGGTTAATATTTTCATCAGAATGAGGGGAAAATTGGAAAGCAATTTTTTCAGTTGGTAAGAAAACAGAGGGTGGAGAAAATATAACTCTTAAGAAGGTTGACTGATTGACCCAGATGGCCTGTTTACTTGATGAAAGAGATGAAAAACCTGCTTACGGTAAATTTGTCCAAGAAATATAAAAGAAAATGAATGAGAACAGAGGGGAGAATGAGAAGGCAACACTGGAATGTATTGGAAATGCCAAGCCCTATTGGAACACTGAGCTGAATCCTCTGTGCTTGAGCCCATTACATTGTATCGCAGTTCCAACTTTTAACTACTTTCCCTTTCTGATGGGGTAGTCTGTAAGTCTGATGCACTTTAATCATTAGATCAGGTGATAATAGACCCTAGACCCCGCTTAACCCTGGGATATATTCCTCGGTGGTGGAGGGTGTGCAGGGTGATTATAACATTACATAAATGAAGAGGTGCGCCTGAGATATGATATTATTTTATGTGTACATGGTAATTCATGGAGTAGCAAACACACAAATAGGCCTAACCTGTACACCATGGAGCAGCAACACATCACAGCAGCAGCAGAAGAATCCAGGCTGTGGGCCCCCCTCTAACTGTGGCTTCTTCAAATTGGCATCGAGATTCGATTGCCTTTTCTTAAGTTTCTTCATGAAGCAGTTCTCAGTAGCAGGAAATAATGTCAAAAACGCCTCTCTTTGCCTTTATTGCTTCATTCCCAGTCAGGATCATTATCAATGAACATTGCATATTTCAAAAAGGTGCTAACATCAACCTGATGCTCACCAGCTTCCAAACAGCGTATCACTTGCAGTTTCACATCCGGGCTAATGCTTTTCCTAGACATCTTGAAGTACTACACACTGGAAGCTGCAAGAAGTTTTCCAGACATGAGTTTGGGGGGTGGGGGGGAGGAATACAATGGCGAGGGAGCAAGAATGTTTACACATGCGAGGGAAGTAAAGTGTGAACTAATGCGTGATTGGCTGTGAGTGACTCAGCGTAAATAAAGTGCTCTCATTAGCTGATTGAATGTTTACTGTAATGGTGGCGACACTTGAAGTTTTAAGTGTTTGGAATTTGTCATTTAAAAAAATTTTAATAAAGAATTGAACCACTATTTTAACGAATCAGCACTGTGTGGGGTCTGAATGCATCTAAAACTGATTAGTAATGTGTTCCTTTTCAAACATGCATTGAGTCATTGGCTTTTTTGAATGCTTTGGCAGTGTAGTCATAACTAATACAAACCATATGGTTATCATGAGCATTTTTGAAAATGTGGGCATTGAAAATGGCTGAAAGTTGTCCAGAGGCTTGAATACATTTTCCTCTTTGTAATAGTCATATTATGGTTCATTTATTACACAGATGAAACAAATTATGTTATCCTTTAAAGCTAGTGATATTAGTTGCGTCTTCGGTAGAGTGGATGATTGATAGAAATTATTCAAACTTGTTGGCTGAATAGCAAATAACACACTTTATGTAACCCTCAAATACTGCATTTTTCTACACTAAAAGAAAAGTTAACCATGTTTAGTGGGTGAATTTATTATAGCTAATGCCAGAACTTATTTGCTGCACTTTGTAAAGCTGCTTTCTGAGCCTTTTGTGAGCCCAAGCACCAATTCACTAGCTGATGCATTGTTGCAGGAGACGCACAGAAATACTATGCTGTTGTATTTTATCTAAATGGAAACCACCAATGAAATTAATTATCTCAGGTATTCCAGTTGAAGCAACTGTAAAGAAAATGTCACTTTTCTTATAAGCCACAAATGGATACTTTGCTTGGGATGATTACATCTAATGGGTACCTGAATTGGTTTGTTGTCAAAACCACCACTTTGTTGGAGAGACAATTACATGACAAAACCATGTTTTTAAACAGGTCGAAGGCTATTCTGGCTAGCTCATTTTAAGGGATTGAATACATTTTGACTTGGGTGTTAGAGTTGATCTTTGTTTCCCTGGGATATGAGATTTTTTTGCTCCCCAGTAAGTTTTCCTCAACTTCATCCTTAGCTTCAAGGATTGGGCTAAAAGTGCCATTTATTGAATTTTAGGGTGGGGCAGAAGTTCACAAGGCAGTCACCATTCTAGGGGTTGCGAAGATGCGGATTCCTGATGATACATATTCTTATGAAGATGCTTCTTCTGGTTTACACTTGCTATAAGTGATTTTTCTGCTGACATGTTTGTTTGCCATGTACAATGTAGGGTGTCTTGTGTATAATGTAGGATGGGTACACCATTTGTTTTAGCTATGGTAGTGGAACTAATCTAACATTGTTAAGACTATATGTGATGATCCCGATGTTGCAAAGCTCAAGCTTCATGTTGACTAGAAGTAGCCTACATGTGTTTCTCTTACTTGGCTTAGATGTGCTGCTGTGCTTCAGCTGTAACTTTTGTTTAGCGGTGGGTTCTGAGCTGACTACACACACGAACTTGTAGGGTAACTCTCTTCAAGAAGGGAGAAAGGCAAAAGAAAGGAGTCTGTAGGCCTGTAGGTCTGACCAGAGTGGTTGGGAAGATACTGGAGTCGATTGTAAGGATGTGATATCGGGGTACTTGGTGACATATGATAAAATAGGCCATAGTCAGCATAGTTTCAACAACAGAAAATGTTGCCTGACAAATCTGTTTGAATTCTTTGAAGAAATAACAAGCAGGATAGATGAGGAAGATTTGGTTGATGATGTGTACTTGGATTTTCAGAAGGCCTTTGACAAGATGTCACACGTGAAGCTACATAACAAGCAGTGGTATTGAGGAAAAGATTCTAGCATGGATAAAACAGTGACTGATTGGCTGGAGGCAAAGAGTGTGAATAAAGGGAGCCTTTTCTGGTTGGCTGCCAGTGACTAATGGTGTTCCAGAGGGGGTCTGTTTATTGGGACCAAATTTTTTGGTTTATTGAAATTCTCCCTCGATTCCCATCTTTTCTCATTGTTTTTTTAAACTATCTTTAATTGACTTATCTTTTAAAGAATGGGATAGATTGGGTATTAAACTATTAAAGGATTTGTTTGATAGAGGGAATCTCTCTTCTTTTGTGCAACTTTCAATGAAATTTAACCTTTCCAATTCCCACTTTTTCGATACTTACAGATTAGAGATTTTTTTAAAGATCTCAATTACATACATTTCCTACAAGTCCATATAAGAATATAATGGATACAATTTTTAATCTGAAACCCTTTGACAACGGTTCAATATCTTGCATTTACGGTCTGCTGTTGGGACTGAAAAAGGCCGCTTTAGATAAAATTAAAGGAGACTGGGAAAAGGATTTGCAGATCTGTAAGAGCTGGAAGATGATTTTAAAATTGATTAATTCATCATTATGTGCTCGTCATTCTTTATTACAATTCAAAGTGGTACATAGAGTTCATATGTCTAAAGACAAGCTCTCTTGTTCCTATGCAGATGTTTCCCCTTACTGTGGTAGATATACTAATGGAGTGGCCACACTAATTCATGTCTTTTGAACATGTCCAAGCCTTGAAAAATTTTGGAAAGATGTATTTCAAACTTTTTCTGTACTTTTCAATGTTAGTTTTAAGCCCAATCCTTTGATTACCATGTTTGGTATTGTTGAGGATAGTGCAAATTTTTTACATCATGACAATGATTTAGATGATGGAATTAATGGCTTTGTTGAAAGGTTGGCAGACAATATGAAAATAGGTGGAGGGGCAGGTAGTTTTGAGGAAGTAGAGGGGCCACAGCAGGACTAGGACAGATTAGGAGAATATGCAAAGAAGTGGCAGATTGAATACAATTTTGGGAAGTATATGGTCATGTACTTTGGTAGAAGAAATGAAGGGGTTGACTGTTTTCCAATTGGAAAGAAAATACAAAAAAACTGAGGCGCAAAGTGAGTTGGGAGTCCTTGTGCAGGATTCCCTAAAGGTTAATTTGCAGGCTGAGTCTGTGATGAGGAAGGCAAATGCAATTTTAGCATTCATTTCAAAAGGACAAGAATACAAAAGCAAGGATGTAATTTGAGACTTTATAAAGCATTGGTGAGGTCTCAGTATTACGAGCAGTTTTGGGCCCCTTATCTGAGAAAGGATGTGCTGAAACCGGAGAAGGTTCAAACGAGAGTCATGAAAATGATTCCAGGATTGAATGGCTTGTCATATGAAGAACGTTCCATGGCTCCGGGCCTGTATTCACTAGAATTCTGAAGAATGAAGGGTGACCTCATTGAACCGTATCAAATGGTGAGAGACATTGATAAAGTGGATGTGGAGAGAATGTTTTCTATGGTGGGAGAGTCCAAGACCAGAGGACATAGCCTCAGAATAGAGGGGTGTCATTTTAGAAGTGTCATTTCTTTAACATGAGAGTGACAGCCAGAGCTGGGCTGAAAACTTCTGGTTAAGGTGGTGCCTGCGTACAATGCTCCTTTGGTTGACATCATGAAACCATATATTTCACTTTATGAAACCATATATTTCACTTTATTTATGTCTTTTATGTTTGCTTTTTGTCTGGGATGTGATTCTGGAACCATTGGTGCCTGTGACTTGCTGTTCGGAGACTGTTTGGATGTTCCAGCACTGTGCAGTCTCTGAGAGGCAGTGTAGACCTCGTGGTAGCAGACTGCAAGCCAAGGTTTGACTTTATTTCACTGACTAAAACGATGAGAGAGATTGAAACATCGAGGCAGGGGAATGCAGGAACTCGGTGATTGTTTGGGTGTTCCAGTGCTCTGCAGTCCAAGAGGATTCTGGGAGACAGCAACAGCATGCGGGAACCTCGTGGGGAGAAACCTGTGGTACGGGGCAGAAGCCATTGTTTGGCTCCCTATTTGCCAATTAAAGCAACGAGGAAGATTGAAGCATCGAGACAAATAGAGAGTGTGTGCGAGCTGACTGTGCCATGGAGAGGGCAAGGTCTGCCACTGGGCCTGGAGGGTGTTCCCAGGTTTTCTGCATTTTGGAATTGGACTTGGACTATAGACTTTTTTGTTTAGTTTTACAGGATTTTAAATTGTGTTTTTCACCCAATCCTTTTTTTTTGTGTGTGAGAGAAGAGATTTGGGGGTCAATGTGCCTGTTCATTTTCATTTTCTTTGTGCAGGACAAGGGACTTGATGGGGGCGGGGGTTGATCTGTCTTGATTCGTTAGGGCACAAAGGGATACTGGGAGAAGACAGGAGATTGAGGCTGAGCGGAAAATTGAATCAGCAATGATGAAATGGCCTAATTCCACTCCTATGTCTTATGGTAAGGTTGGGAAAGTTCTTCTTGCATTCTCTCCTTTACTGGCCATTCTTGTGTATTTTTTTAAATCTACCAATTCCTGCCTCTCCGCCGCTAAACTGTGAAGTCCTACCCATCCCCGAAGAGACTTCAGGGGAAAAGTCTTGACTATAAGTGGATTGAATCTGGTAGTTTTCATTTGGCAGCCAGATCTAGTACCTCTCTGCTGGAACAATAACCAAAGTTAATCTTTGTGTGCCTCTCTGAGTCCTTTTGACTGATGGAGATGCGCTCATGCCCTCTCCTAATTCTTTCAAGCCTGTAAATAAGGATTTTTTTTGATATAAGGGTGATGCAAAAGGTCATGACATAAAGTTCCAACTTGACTTCCAGTAGGAGTAGTAAGATAATAAATGGTTTGTTGGTGATCCCAGTGATATGAAATAAACATTTCCTTGGACTGGTGAACCAAATAGATTTTGCATTATTACTAATTTGGTTACTTGTCCCCAGCTCATTGAGAATACGGACTGTCTCAATATTCATTCGCTGCTTGGGGTACCTTTATGAAAAGGAATATATGGCTTCATCATGAGCTTATTTATTGACAGATTATCAGTGATTTCCTCCCCCCCCCCCCAACCCAGCTACACTTCTCCATCAACAAAGACAAACATTTGAGGATAGTAAATCTATTTTGACATTGACACATTTATTTTCTATTGACATCTGAGGAATAACTGCATTGTCATTGTGGCACTCAAGTGAAGGTTGGAGTGATAAGCTTTTTATGCTCTAGCCTCTGGAGGACTACTTGTGCCCACAAATAATACTGCAGCACATTGTTAGCAAACTAAGGTTTAAAATTTTCACTTGGTTCTTTCATTGTTCCAGCTGGTCTTTTACCCAAAGAACACTCTGGGTCTGGATGTCCATAAGACATAGGAGCGCAATTAGGCCATTCAGCCCATCAAGTCTGCTCCACTATTCCATCATGGCAGATCCCAGAACCCACTCAACCTTATACATATAGCTTCATACCATATCTTTTGATGCCCTGACCAATCAGGAAACTATTAAATACTCACAGACTTGACCTCCACCGCAGCCTGTGGCAGAGCATTCCATAGATTCACCACTCTCTGGCTAAAAACAATTCCTCCTTGCCTCTGTTCTGAAAGGTCACCCCTCAATTTTGAGGGTGTGCCCTCAAGTTCTGGATCCCCCCCACCACAGGAAACATTCTCTCCACCTCCACCTTATCTAGCCCTTCCAACAGTCAGTAGAATTCGATAAGATTCTCCCCCCCCCCCCCATTTTTCTAAATTCCTGTGAGTACAGGCCCAAAGTTGCCAAATGCACCTCGCGTTAACCCCTTTATTTCTGGAATCATCCTCGTGAACCTCCTCTGGACTTTCTCCAATGATAGCACGTCCTTTCTGAGATCTAGGGCCCAAAACCGTTGACAGTACTCCAAGTGCGGCCTGACTAGTGTCTTGTAACACCTCAGCATTATTTCCTTGCTTTTATATTCTATTCCCCTTGAAATAAGTGCCAACATTGCATTTGCCGCCTTTACCACACACTCAACCTGTAAATTAACCTCCTGGGAGTCTTGCACAAGAACTCCTAAGTCCCTCTGCACCTCTGGTGTTTGAATTTTCTCCCTATTTAGGTAATAGTCTGTACTATTGTTCCTTTTAACAAAATGTATTATCATACATTTCCCAACACTGTATTCCATCTGCCACTTTTTTGCCCATTCTTCCAATTTGTCTAAGTCCTGCTGCAATTGCATTGCTTCCTCAGCACTACCTACCTTTCCACCTATCTTCGTATCACCTGCAAACTTTGCCACCAAGCCGCCAATTCCATTATCTAAATCATTGTCAATGTGAAAAGTAGCAGTTCCAATACTGACCCCAGAGGAACACCACTAGTCACTGGCAGCCAACCAGAAAAAGCCCATTTTATTCCCACTTGCTGCCTCTTGCCTGTCAACCATTCCTCTACCCATGCCGAGATTTTATCTTGCTAAGCAGGCTGATGTGTAGCACTTTATCAAATGCCTTCTGAAACTGAAAATCCAAGTAAGGACATCCACCGCCTCTCCTTTGTCCATCCTGCTTATACTTCCTTGAAAACTTCTTAACAGATTTGTCGGGCAAGATTTTCCTTTACGGAAACCATGCTGACCGACTTATTTTATCATTGGTCTCCAAGTATCCCAAAACCTCATCCTTAATAATAGACTCCAACATTTTCCCAACCACTGAGGTTAGGCTAACCAGCCTATAGTTTCCTTTCTTTTGCCTTCCTCCCTTTTGAAAGACTGGAGTGACATTTGCAATCTTCCAATCCTGTGGGACCATGCCAGAATCAAGTGATTCTTGAAAGATCATGATCTGTGCATTTGTTACCTCTTCAGACCTCTCTCAGGACTTCGGAATGTAGTCCATCTGGTCCAGGTGACTTATCCACCTTAAGACCTTTGAGTTTGCCTAGCACTTTATCCTTTGTAATAGCAATCACACTCATTCCTTTTCCCTGACACTCATGGATCACTGACACACTGCTAGTGTTTTCCACAGAGAAGACTGGTGCAAAGTACCCATTAAGTTCATCTGCCATTTCTGTGTCCCCCCATTACTACCTCACCAGCATTATTTTCCAGTGGTCCAGTATCAACTCTTTCAATTCCCTTTATGTAACTGAAAACTCTTTACATAACTGAAAAATTTTAGTATCCTACTTTATATTATTGTCTAGTTTGTCCTCGTGTTTCATCTTTTCACTTGCAGCTTTTTTAGTTGCCTTTTGTTGGATTTTAAAAGCTTCCCAATTATCCTGCTACATTGTATACCCTTTCCTTCGCTTTTAAGCAGTCCTTAACTTCTCTTGTCAGCCTGCTCCTGCCATTTGAGAGCTACTATTTCTGTGGAACATATCCATCCTGCACCTTGCAAACTGCTCCCAGAAATTTCAGCCACTTCTGCTGTGCTGTCATCCCCACTAGTATCCTCCTCCAATCCACCTGGTCAAGCTCCTCTCTCATGCCTCTGTAATTCCCTGTATTCCATTGTGGTACTGATACGTGTGACTAGTGCTTCTCCCTCTAAAATTGCAGTATGAATTCAATCATTTTATGATCACTGCCTCCTAAGGGTTCCTTTACATTAAGCTCCCTAATATGATCTGGGTTATTACACAACACCCAATCTAAGATGGCCTTTTCCTGAGTAGGCTCAAGCACAAGCTGCTCTAAAAAGCCATCTTGTAAGCATTCAAGAAATTTCCTCTCTTGTGATCCGACACCAATCTGATTTTTCCAATCCCCTTGCAGATTGAAGTCCCCCATTACAATTGTGACATTATCTTTATTACATGCCTTTTCCAGTTCCCTTTGCAATCTCAACCCCATGTCTTGGCTACTGTTTAGAGGCCTGTTTATGATTCCCATAATCAGTTTTTACCCTTGTAGTTTCTTAATTCCACTCACAAAGATTCAACATTCTCTGACCCTATGTCACCTCTTTCAAAAGATGTAATTCTATTACCAACAATCACACCACTGACTGTGCCATCCTGCCAGTCCTTTCGATACAAAGTATATCCTTTGATGTTAAGCTCCCAACTGTGGCCGTCTTTCAGCCATGACTCAGTGATGCTCACCATGTCATACTGACCAATCTGTAATTCTGTAATTGCGCCACGAGTTCATCCACCTTATTCTGAATGCTACGCATATTTAAATACATCACCTTCAGTCCTGCTTTCTTCGCCCTTTTGAATTTTACCTCTGTGGTAGAATTGAACTCATTGCTCTATCTGCATTTGTACCCAATCATTGGCTTGACCTTCCTTACATTCATGTTACATCCATCATGTACTTGTAAACCTGCTGGCTCATCCTCAGCCCTATCATCCTGGTTCCCATCCCCCTGCCATATTAGTTTAAACCATTCCCAACAGCCCTAGTAAACCTGCCTGCAAGATTATTGATCTCCCTTGGATTCAAGTGCAACCCATCCCTTTTGTGCAGGTCACACCTGCCCCAGAAGAGGTCCCAGTTCTGCAGAAATCTGAATCCCTGTCCCCTGCTCTAATTCTTCAGTCTCACATTTATCTGTCACCTTATTATATTCCTATCCTCACTGTTGCGTGGCACAGACAGCATTCCTGAGATTACTATCCTTGAGTTCTAGCTTCTCAGCTTCCTGTATTCTGTTTTCTGGACCACCTCCCTTTTTCTGCCCATGCTGTTGGTACCAATATATAGCACAACTTCTGGCTGCTCACCCACCCTTTTCAGAAGATTGTGGACGAGTTCAGAAACATTGCAAAGGCACCTAGCAGGCAAACTATTATCCGTGTTTCTTTTTTGCATCCACAGAATCGCCCATCTGTCCCCCTGACTATAGAGTCCCTTATCACTGCTGCCATCCTCTTCAGTTCCCTACCTTTCTGAGCCACAGGACCAGACTCAGTGCTAGAGGCATAGCTGCTGTTGCTTCCCCCCCACCCCTGACAGTACTCAGAATGAAGTACCTATTGTTGAGGGGGGCAGCCTATCCTCTATCTGGCACTCTCCCTTCCCTCTTCTAACAGTCATCTGTTTATCGGTCTCCTGTAGCCTTGGGGTGGCTACCTCCTATGGCTGCTGTCTATCACCTCTTCCCTTTCCCTAATAAGCCGAAGTTCATCAAGCTGTAGCTCCAGTTCCTTAGTACAGTCTCTAAGGACCTGCATCTTGATGCACCTGGTGCAGATCTGGCCACCGGGGAAGCTGGTAGTCTCTTGGAGTTCCCACATCTGACACCCAGAACAGAACACTGGCCCTGTAGACATACCGCCTATTCTCTCAATAGTTAAATAAGGAATGAACTTACCTACTTGCTACCGCCTGTTCTCGCCAAAGCCTTACCACTCTGACTCAGACCACTCCAACGACCGGTTCCATGACGACCACTCTGTTAGACGGTACCCTTCTTTTATGGAGACTGGGTTTTTAAAGCTCTTTGCCAGACTTGTGCAGGAACACTTCTGCGCAGTACTCCAATCACTGCCTGAAAGATGAAGAAGACATGAACCTCATAAACTCTTCTTTCATTGATTGATGTGTTGCAATCTGAGAGGTTGGGCTGGGAGCTTGGAGTTGCAGTTATTCTGGAACAGTTTTGCAAAATGGCTGCCTCCTCTGATATAAATTTCAGCTAATCTTTTGGTTCAATATGCAAGCTCAATCAAGAATTATCACTTGAAAAGCAAATCTGACTAACTTATTTTCAGCAGTCACATTGTACTCAATGTTTTATGCGATGAGCCTTTCTTCTCCCAACACTGAGCTTCCATTATTGCTGCTCTTTGTAAAATACAGTTTTGAGTCAAATAATCTGGGATATTCTTCTGGATAAACGAGAATTTAACGAGATTTTAAAATCATCCTCTGACATAGCTTTATTTTGCATAAGGAATTGAAGTATCCATACCATCAAGTGTTTGTAAATGAATTCTGTTGATCTGAATCAATGTGATAGTGTTAAGGTAACTTTATTAATTTTATAATGTTTATTTGTGTTTTGAATTTTGGTTCCAGTGAAACACATTCACTTGTGGACAATGGATGTTCCTGTCAACATTGGCATTTGATAACTATTCTGATTTGAATTTGGAAGCATTTTGAAATTCTCACCATCTTAGAAACAACAATCTGCACATTTGGGTGAGCGAGGTGCTCCTAGTCTGCAGTTAGGCGAAGGGTTCTAGCAATTTGATGTAATAGTCGTGAAGGATCAGCAATATATTTCTAAGTTGAGGTGGGGATGTTACAGTGTGCAGATGTTGTGATCTTGTGCTCCCAAGGTCCTTGGCCTCCTTGATTGTAACATTTGTGGGTTTGGGAGATGCTATTGAAGGACACTTGATGAGTTCACAATTTAAGATTGTTTAATATCCTTTCCAGTACACAAGTGTAAAGAAGAATGAAATAATTGTTACTCTGGCACTTTTCTGTATATATGTCCTTGATGGTGGGTAGACTGGTGATGGGCAGTTTTGCCTACCCATTGTAGAACCTTGGTTCATTAAGTTGTCATACCTGGCGGTTGGGGGAGGGGTTGTGTCGTGGGGATATGGTCCCACTATCTAGTAAATGCTCCCAGTGATGCGTGCTTCAAACAGCCTTTGACAACTAAGTCCAGCTCCTGGTCTTCATATGTGGCTTAGCTACTAAACCTGGCAGAATAGTTACTGCAGACTGGAGAAGGGTCAAAGGTGAGTTACTGGCACCTTAAACCCAGTCGCTTCAGGCAGATGGGGCTGATCAACTGTAGCTGGCAGCTCATCCAGGAGAAGGAAATCTCTGATCTCGAACCTCCACTGCCTTGCAGCTATGCCCACTCATGGGGCAGGTAGGCTTCAGAAGTAAACCCCAAGGGGTGGAAAGGGGAAGAAATACAAAGCTGGAGTCCATAAAGCAGTCCGATGTTGAGTTCAGTGCTGACTAGCAACTCCTGCAATGCCACTGGTGCCAAACTGTATCGGTTGCTGCTGTTCCTTTGGATTAATCAGCTGCGTGGTGAGGGGGAACCTGCTACATGGGCAACAGCTTGTTCTCCATATCACTTGCATATTATTACTCAGTTAGGATGCAATATACATGGCCGACCCTGAACAGCAGAAGGCCTCAATGTAAAGCCTGCCTGTCTGTTGCAGTGCATTTTTTTTCAGCAATGCAGTGAAGAGGGGTGTGAGTTCTGAAGTCAATAGCCATCTTCCTTGTCTTGTTGACATCAAGGAAGTGGTTATTTGCCTGGCACCAGTCCTTGCACTTCCACCTCCTCTCTGTAGGCCGTCTTGTATTTTAGCAATAATGATGAGTAGTGATGGGTGGAGTCGAGTCTTTACCAAATGAGTGCAAGGCTCTCCTTCCCTCGGCTAGCCTACAGGTCATCCTTGGTTAAGGTGTAGTCTTTCTTAGCCCCCGATCAGAGTTATGTGAAGCCATGGGAGGAGGTGGTGGATGGTCATCTGAGCAGCTGGTGCATATCAGGAGTTCTGGTTATATGACCACTGACCCCAGACACAATCTCAAGAGTACTGATTATAGCTGAGGTCACCCATCTTGTAAAGACACTGTACAGGAGAAGGCAAAGGCAAACCACTTCTGTTTATTTTTTTAAATGCCAAGAACAATCATGGTCCGGGAAAGACCATGATCACCCACATCATACAACATGGCACATAATTAACAAACAATAAGCAGTGGTGGATGATATGCCAATTGATCCATTGCTTTGTCTCGGGTTGTTATTGAGCCACTTGGATGATGCACTAATCCACCTCATTGGAGCGTATCTTCACACTCCTGATTTGTGCTTTGTAGTTGGTGGAAAAGGCTCTTGGGATATGGAGATGAAATCCTAAATGCAAAATATCCATCCTCTAATCTGTTCTCATGGTCATGATGTTTGTTTATTTATATTTTTTTCTTTGTGCACTTGTTCTAGGCTCAAATGAGATTGAGGAGTGCAATATTGGTTGCCCAGTGATATTCTTTGCCTCCTGATCAAGTTGAATCAGTTTTTATGTAGTTTGTGAAATTGCCTTGCTCTCCTTTAAAAGAATGGCCATTTTACAGTCTTGGTGTTTGCAAAAGTACATTAATTGTTTCAATGTCTTTTATAAATCTTTCTGCCCTTAGGAACAGGTTCCAGTTCCTGTTTATCATCCTACTCCAAGTCAGACTCGGCTGGCCACTCAACTTACTGAAGAAGAACAGATCAGAATAGCGCAAAGAATAGGCCTCATTCAGCACCTGCCCAAAGGGGTCTATGACCCAGGAAGAGATGGATCAGAAAAGAAAATTAGAGAGTAAGTTCAAATTATTTTCATAGTTTTATCTCTGGAAAAATTACCACTCAAGCATGCTGGAGATAAATGGGTTTTCTTCATCCATTGAGTTATTACTGCAATTACTCCTATACCAAAAGGCATAGATGGTTTTGTTTCTTTAATTCTCAGACAAAAATCAGGGCTATTGCAGGATCTCCATTTTTCATCTCTATTTTAGTGTACTATTTTTTAAAAAATACTGTTGAACCTGGTTTTGCCTGACACAACTACTACAAAACTTCAGAGCAGCCTGTTGAATGATGCTGTTCGAATTTTGGATCATCACTACCTCACCAGGTTGTATCTTTCTATATACCTATTCATTTTTTATATGTCTAGTTAATTCCCATGTTTCTGATTAAATGCTGGTTTGCATATGTACTACTACTCACCTGTTTTCTGTTTGGGAGTTCTAACCTCCAAATTGTAATTCCTGACATAGTGGGCCCTGCTGTTTAGGTCAGCATTAGCATGGCCCACTAAGTCTTTTAAACTAATGAAGGTGCTTCCAGTTGTGTTTTTGACATGTATTTGCATCCAGCAGCAGTGAGGAACGAGCAAGTCAGGATAGTAGATGACTTCTTATGAATGGGATGCTAATTACACGGTCTTTCTGCTCTGTTCTGGATGGTGCCAAGTGTTACTGGAGCCATATTTCTTTAGAAAAGTGGAGTGTTCTCTTATGCACCTGCTTGTTTTTGTTACCATTTAATTTGTTGGTCCATCTTAGTATCTTTTCTTTGGTGATCCCCAGCATGTTGTTAATGGACAACTGAGCAACGGCAGTGTAACACACAAAATGCTGGAGGAACTGATCTGTTCCTATGAAGGGTCTCAGCACAAACATCAACTGTTTATTCTTCTCCATTGATGTTGCTTGACCTGCTGTATTCCTCTAGTATCTTGTGTGTTAAGTCTGGATTTCCAGCATCAGCATCTGTTGTGTTCATGCCATTGGATATTAAGGGTTGTAGTGTTAAACATCTTGTTGCAGGTGATCATTGCTGGCCACTGAATTGTTGAGCTGTGTGCAGGCCTGGGCTGCTTTGTTATTTAAGGAACTGCAGATGGAATTGGAACACTATTGTAAACTCTGCCATCGACCTTGTGATGGAGGAATGGGTATAAATGAGGCATTTGATTGTGAATGGACCCAGTCCGCTACACTGAGGAACCCCTGCAACAATATCCTGGTGCTGATATCACTGATCTTTTTTTAAAATACTGTGGTCATCATCTTTTGTGCATGAGGTGACTCTGCTTGGTTAGGTTTTCCCCTTGAAGACTGTTGGTGGTGCAAGTTTACCTTAATACCCTATCAGGTGGTACTAATTCTGGGACTTAAGCACTCTTTGTCCATAATTGACCAATGTTGTAGCCTTGGCTGGCACACAATGGCAATTTTGGAAGACAATTGGTAGCAAGTGCTGCTTGTTGCCACTGACAACAAAGACTTCCTAAGTTCTGCTTTTGATTGAGAATAGAAATACAGGAATGTGATAGGTTAGATTTTGGGGTCATAATGTACTGCAGTACATTTCCATGCTGCCTGTAGGTGTACAAGACACCATTGTATAGATGCATGGCAAGTTCTGGATCAGAGGCTATCTGTGAGTTGTTTTCTTGGGTGTGTGTTGGCTCTTGGCATCATAATGGAGAAAGCTGGGATGTTGGCCTTTCTAAGGTGTGATGCTATTACAGCTCGGGGTGTTGGAGTTCATTTCCAATGTCATCTGTAACAAGTCTGAAAATCCTCCCCATGGAGTGTGTGGGTTTCTCTGGGTGCTCTGGCTTCCTCCCGTAGTCCAAAGACCTGGTTAGTAGACTAATGGATAGTTGTAAATTATCCTGTGGTGAGGTTAGGGTTAAGTTGGGGGTGGCTAGGTAGAGTGGCTCAAAGGACCTGTTCAGTGCTGTATATCTAAATTAATAAAACTGTCAAACTTCATGCAACACAAGCAATCTGCACATTTTCTTTCATCTAATGTTTGTCAATTGTGGTCAAATTGGCAAAATTTTGTCAAATTGGGTGGCATAGTAGCGTAGCAGTTAGTGCATTGCTTGACAGCACTAGCTGTAAGATCAGGGTTTGATCCCCACCACTGTCTATAGGGTTAAAGTCAATCTTTTGGGCACCACAGTTGCATAGGGGTTAGCGTGGCACTATTATAACTCGGAGTGTCAACATTCAGAATTCAATTCCAGTGCACCTTTTAAGAAATTTGCACGTCGTCCTGTGAGCATGTGTTTCTTCTGATGCACTGGTTTCCTGCCACGTTTTAAAGACTTGCTGGTTAATTTGTAATTGTAAATTGTCTTGTCATTAGGCTAGGGTTAAGTAGATGGGTTGCTGGGTGGTGCGGCTCATTGTGCCAGGCACTTGCGCTATATTTCTAAATAAATGTGACAAAGCTTTTGGATGTATTTGCAGAGTATCCTTTTGGTCATGATAAACCTTTTTTTTTGCTTTTCAGGTGTGTTATTTGTATGATGGACTTTGTTTATGGTGATCCAATTAGGTTTCTTCCATGCATGCATATTTATCACCTGGACTGTATAGATGACTGGCTGATGCGATCGTTCACGTGCCCATCTTGTATGGAACCAGTGGATGCAGCATTGCTTTCTTCCTATGAAACCAACTGAGAAGGCTTTGCATCTGTGATACCATGGAAGAAATAAATCCTGATCTCTACCACTGAGCCAAAGAGTCAGAGATTTGGAGAACCCTGATTGTATGCGATCATGTACTAAGTACAACACTGACAATAACTCATGACTGCAGTTGTTAAAACATTTATATGCATATACCTAAATGCTGTTATTTAAAATCTACAAAGCCCTGACCACATGTTATGAATTTGAGTAAACATATTGAAGCAGTAAATGGCCATTAGTTTGGTCACACTAGGATAGAAATGATTTTGATGTGACGGTGATTAAAAAAAGTTTGTAAAACATGCTTGTTAAAGAAATGGTATCCTCTTTGAATTAAAGCTGTTTATAGTGGTTTTATATTGGATGCATAGAGTAGTGTTTTTGCACTGAACAGTTGTCAGTGTCCCATGCAGCAGAATTCTCAGGAATAATGGGTGCTTACTTTCTCTTTTGGTATAAAGCTCTCTGGGGAACATTTTTTTTAATGGAAGAGCTCTTAAATTATACGTCTGCTTTTTTATTTGTACATATGCACATACAGCACATCTGTCTGTGCATATGAAGAGGTGCCTGCTTGTAGATTTTTGTGAAATAGCTGGCATTTTGGTGCCTCTTTAGACCAGAAGAGCCTCTGCAAAGATTGGCCTAATGTGTTAATTAGTTTCCTTGACAAACTAATATTATTGCTGTATTTCTTTTGATTATGTGTTCAACTACAATGAGAAATATAGGTCCAAATTATGAAGTATAGGCTTTTTTACTAACTTTAAGGATACTATTTCTGCAGTGCAGTGTGTTTAGTATTTTGTATGGGTTTGTTCCAACAGTAGTTCGATGGTATATTAACATTTTGGTCAAGGCTTTGTGTTTAGGAAAACTCTAGGTGCCAGTATAATGATCCATTTGTGCAGAAAATTAAAACATTTACCATCTTATTTTAAAGGATCACTTGGCTTCAGTTCCAATATGTTTGTAGTACTGAATTTGGGCTGAAGAAGAATTTTGTAATACAGTAATAACTTCCTTCATCACCAAGCAATTATGCTGAATTTGGTCATTTTCCTAAAGGAAATAAGTTCTGTACAAAATCCCTAGAGCACATAATATACAACTATAATAGATGTCCTTAAAATTTTGATACAATAACTGAATTTTATTTTAATTTTACAGCTGAATGATTCATTGGTTTTCTAGACAACCAAAATTATAAGACCAATCAAAGTTCAAATTATGCACAGGTAGAATGATGGCATTTACAATGCATTGTTTATTTTGATTAGCATGTACAAAGTCATGATACAATTAAGTGATTTAATTGTTTGGCATGAGCTGCAAGAACAAGAAACCACAGCGCTTGAGAACATTAGTGAATGAATCTTAACATAATCAAATTCCAATAGATCTGTGTGAGAAACAGAAAATACAGTGGACTATTTTAAGGGACATTCTCTGAAAATATATTTGCCAAGCACATTGAGGAAACAAGTCCAAATGACTTGTTGTGATTGACTTTATGTAATTTGTCATTATCTTTTTTAAGTTTTCAAATATTTTTTCTTAAATCCTGCCTCAAGTTACTGTATAAAATTATGAAATTTTTAAATGATAAACTTTATAATTGGACCTGGAGTTTTCCCTTTAAAAAAAAATCACACTAATCTGTACACTGGCACAAAGTAGGAGTTTAAAGCTTTTTTGCACAGTTCTTTTCCATTACAAATGGAATTCATGGCCTTAGGTCTTTTGAAATGGTGTCTTGTTATAAGTGAGACTAGCATGGTGCTCAAAAAATAATGAT